>NC_051179.1:69166606-69466606 GCF_013339695.2 Rhipicephalus sanguineus | reverse complement strand
TAACATTTCTCCGGTTGTAAGGAACAAAATGCTTTTTGTTTCATTAAAATTGGTTAAGTATTACAAAAGCTACAAACAATTCTTAATAAGGACCTACTTTCCGCCCGCCCTATAGATAAGTAAATGAATTAATATAAAAAGATTGCGAAGTTCTGACTCCCCCCCCCCCCCCCGGATTATTTTTGTCTTAAATTATGCACCACTGCTCTACTCTACTGCTGCACATGAAGGCATGCCTGTCGCACGCGGTACTGAACTGACAGGTATATATTTTCTATGAAACGCGGGGTCGTACAGTGCTTTTATATGATTTGGCTTAACGTTCTCGTATGCTGGCACGCTATCTTATAACGGCTCTGAAAGTGAACCGGTTGACCGGTTCGCTCGCTCTCGCGACCGATTCTGGCCAATCAGGCGAGGACAAGCAAATCATTTCACTCTCTGAAAAATTATGCTTGCACCCTAGTAGCGATGCTCGGACGTGATGAAAATCCGCCATAGTAATTCTCAGTTTCTCCAATGGCGGCGTTTTGAACCAATCAGAAAGGCCGTAGCAGCTTTCTGGGCAAATCAGAGCTGGTAAGATAACGAATTCGATAGCATGGCGGAATTCCATGACGTCCAGAATAGCACTCGTGGTGTTGGATGCACATTTGACGCACAGGCTTTCCTAGAAGATGCGTTTGAAGTTCCTCACACATAGGCAAGATGCGGCAAGCAGCTGTTATTTTCCTTCAATTTTTTTTTATTTACGACGCAGCTGCACTCTCTAAAGGTGTGCAAAAATTTAGTTGATTTTATGATACTTTTTCGGTCCTCCCAAGTTGAAACATGGTTGAAACAGCCGCCTATTATAAAAATCGCCTCATTGCTGTCAAAGGGAGTGTGCTGCCACCTTTTGGTCATAAGAAAATGCTTCACTGAATGAAAAGCGTATGGCCTTTGAGATTACGAGTTTTGCACAAAAACCCTGTGCTATAAACTTACCGGGACTTTTGACTCATCGCGCGCCCTTTATCATCAACGCGTGTTGCAATTAAGCTTGCGTCGACCTCCATGTATCGACTGCAGTGGTTTATATTCAACATCCTGCTATACACCCTGGAGTGTAAATGATTGAAATAAAGGTGGCAACAAAGCATAGCCTCCGAGAGGGTATACTGCAAAACTCCGGGGCGCGATGAGAGATGGCGCGGCGGAACAAGATCGGCGTCATGGTATACGGGCGCGCAATTTTAAATCACATTTAGTTCGCTTCTCGCCAGTAGAACCCCTCACATTCTCTTACGGCGTGCAATGTCCGGTATCTGATGAAACCTTTGAGCTGATCCCGAAGGCAGCGCACTCTACAAGAGCGTCTCACTAAGTAACGTGACTTCAACAACCGTACTTACCTGCATATTACTAGCACTCAGGGGCACTCTAAATTATGGCTTAGATCGGCAAGCGCTGGGCGATGTTGACTAAAGATGATTAAATGATTGCTAATGCCGGTCAATGCTTTTTTCGAAAGGATCTCGATACAGTACCACATTTCTTACTTACTTTTAAACTACTCTACCGACCTAGCACAATAAATTCTTAAATGGACGGAAGATTATCTGACAGACCGATACCAAAAATTAATTAACCGATCAGATTCAGACTCGGTCTTAGTGTCATCAAGCGTTCCACAGGGGTCTATTCTGGGAATACTATTGCTTTTAGTATATATTAATGATATAGGCTCAGATATCACGCCCAAGATTAGATTATACGCTGATGACTGTGTGGTTGGTAGATACATTAATCATGGGCGTCCGGAGGGGGGTGCAAGGGGGGGGCGGCTGCCCCCCCCCCCCCCTTGGAATTGCGGATAATATTTTCCTATGCAGTTGCGATAAGCTACACAGCTTGATTAGCACACTCAGGTCCTGGCCTTCAGGTTTGCAATTCAATTTCGCGCGTTACAAACTACTGACTAACCTTGCCTGTCATGTCACGGCAGTGAAAGAAAGGCTGCCAGTGCTGAATGACCCCCCCCCCCCTTGCGTATGCACGCCCCTGCAAAAAGTTCTGCGCACGCCCTTGACATTAATAAACACGTAGACAACGGCTAACTTGCAGGCAGATCTCGACCAAATAGCTTCATGGTGCCGCAAACGGCATATGACATAAATATTTCCAAGTAATAATAATATCTGGGGTTTTACGTCCCAAAACCAAGATATGATTATGAGAGACGCCGTAGTGGAGGGCTCCGGAAATTTCGACCATCTGGTGTTCTTTAACGTGCACCTAAATCTAAGTACACGGGCCTCTACCATTTCGCCTCCATCGGAATGCGACCGCCGCGAAATATTTCCAAGTGTTATCACGTCCAATTTTGTAGGAAGTGCCTAACCATGGGGAACTACTACAGCTTAAATGATCAACAAGTAGCAATAGCTGAGGAAGCGAAATACCTATCATCGAACCTAACTTGGAACAGTCATTTAAGCTACGCAACCGCAAAAGTTAGCTGCGTACTTAACTTTTTGAGAAGAAACTTCATGAAAGCACCGCGTGAAGACAAAAAGGTTTTATACTTTTCTTATGCTCGCCCCAACTTTCAATATGCTGCTGCAGTATGAGACTATGCGTCTGTAACTCTTGCTAATGATTTAGAAGCTATGAAAAAGTAATGCAGCGCTGTTTGTAACTCACTCGTATCAGATTAACGTTAACGTCATTACCGTTAAAACACGCTCTCTTGGAAGACGCCTCATGTCCTCGCTCTTAATTCAAGCTGATCTGAATAATTCCACCATTAGCCGCCACGTTTTTCTAAAAGCCACCTATCTCCGTGTCACAAAGACATGACCATAACACAAAAATACGCGAAATTTCTTGTCGAACAAAAGTATTTATATCGTCCTTCTTTCCCCGCACCATTAAAGGATGAAATAAATTGCCTCAGGTCATAGTGTCCACAAATGACAAGTATTTGCTAAGACGACACATTTCTGACAGCGCATAGCCCTAATTCTGACTTGCAGAGGCCACGCTGCTGGTGCGATTCACTCTTGGTGTGTTTACTATAGGTGTGTTTGCTCTTGATGTATTCTCCTAGCAACCATTATTCGCGTTTTTTTTTTCCTGTGTAGCATCCCCCCTACAGCAATGCCTTAGGGCGATTTGTAGTGTCGTAAATAAAAATAATAAATAAAAATGGATGCTGGCTATGCGCTTTTCGGCTATCCCCAACAATGTTTTCATAAATATCAAACCAAAGACGAGTTCTGTTGGTTTTTGTTTCTTTTGTTGTCGTTCTTTGTTTGTTTGTTTTTTTTGTTTGTTGTTTTTTTTTGCCCACCTAGGTCACCTTATAGGAGCTTTACCTCCAAGTCATGTACGCTGTTGTGTGCTGTAATGCTGTTTGTACGTCGCCCTGTGTTTGTTCAAAGTTGCGCGCTCTAGTGCTACGTGCCATGTATACAAGTTGCGTCTGATAAGAATCGTCACCAATGCTGAAGCAACGCAAAAGTCATCCTCTTTCCTCTACGGTTTTACACTGGTCATTAAACAGCACCCTAAAATAAGTTTGGGCCGGTTAACGAGTACCGCGACAGAGTTTTGACAGCGAGCCTTCGCTGTTATTGACTGAGAATTGTTCATGTTAGCCTGTGCTTGCGTCAGTGCACTTGTATAATACTTTTGCGTGTCTATGTAAACGCTTCGCCTTGCGGAGGAAACTGAGATACTTTAAAGGGGAAAGCCTTAGATGCCTCGTGAAAAACGAAAACTGACCCTCGTCGTCGGCAGTGGTTTCTTGCGACGACGTCATCATGACATCACAGGTCGCCAAAAATATCTGACGTCAAGATGAGTCATCAAACGACATAGTCGCTTGGTCAAACCTGGGGTGATCTCTGAGGCAGTGCTGCAAAACCCCGTTAGATGCACAACGTTTTCGGAGGAGGAGGAATGAATCAATACAGTTGACTAAGAAGAAGCAAAAGATGAAGATGGCTTTCGCCTTCGAGTCGTCTCAAGCGAAATCCCAAGGGACCGCGTGACTTTCTTTCTGGAACTAAATAAATCACCAAAGTATTTCTCAACATTCAGATTGAACGTTCCATTATTGTGCTGTACAAGACACATCTCGCCGCGTCGACAAGGGTATCATATGGTTCCACAGTACTGTTGGAAAACTTAAGTTAATAATGACGCTCACAGAAGAGGAACAATACAGAACAAATTACTGAGGTTATGCCGCTCGCAAACACCCATAGAAACGATAACAAATGCTGCAGCTGCCTCGAACGATCCCTCTTTTATGGCTTGTGTACGCGCGCGCGTGCAGTCCGTGCACTTTTTTAGATTATCCGGCGGATGCTGCTGATGCCGTAGAAGGTACGTCATCCACTTCAATAACACTGAAGCTTATGAGCCATAGCGGCATAGCCTCGGCATGCACACAACCGAGCAGTTTCGATGTATGCCCTGATGAATACTTTACCGGTAAGTTTTTAAAAGAAACTTTCTTGTGACAAGTGTACCTTGCGAGCTCAGGCACGTTACCGGTGCTGGCCGGGGGGATGGTTTATAGCGTGAAGTGTTACCAGGGCCTAGTCAGAAATTTTCTCGGGGGTAGGGGTTCAACTAACCTTTATGTATGTTCGTGCGTGCGTTTGTGTGCGTGTATCCTGTTGTCATCCTGTTGCCATCCTGTTGTCACTGAAAGATTTACTGTTTGTGGGGGGTCGCCACATTTAGTGTATGTCTCTGAGTAATACAGAGAGTAATACACAAAGTGAGTAGTGACGTCACGTAACAGTGGCGTCATGACAACGTCACAAAGTTTGGCGATCTGTGACGTCATGATGACGTCATCACGTGATAATCCTTTTGTTGAGCGATGCGGGACGTCTGTCAATTTTCGCGTTTGATGAGGCATCTAGGGCTTTCGCTTTAATTATAACTGCTGGTGTTCTGCGAGCTGAAACCACGATATGATCGTGAGGCACGTCGAAGTGGGGGATTACGGATTCGTTTTTACCACCTGGGGTTCCTTCACGTGCACCTAAATCTAAGCAAAAGGGTGTTCTTGTATTTTGCACCCGTCGAAATGCGACCGTCGCAGCCGGGAATTGGGCCTGCGTTCTCGAACTCAGCAGCGCGAAACCTTACCGCTTAAGCTGTCCCGGCGGATAAATTATGACTCTTCAAGTATAGCTCGCATGAGAAGCCCCAATCTTACTTTCCATAAAAGACAAAATTTTAAAGACTGTCTGAGCGCAAACAGTAAGAGGTAGTACACCAGGGTCACTGAGCTAATTAACGGTTTAATATCGTGCAAGTGAGCGTTTCATGGAATGGGGAGAGGCTGCCGTTTCCTGGAAATGTTTACTGAAAGCGCGAAGGTTGGGAGGGGGGAACTGATCGCTTTCTTTCTTGTGTTTTTTTTTTCTTTTTTACATCCAGGTGACGTTATGCTTGCTATTCGCGCTTCCGGTCGTAACTAAGCCACTTGTGTTTTTTGTAGATGTGTCCACTTCAGGCACGTAGCCAGGATTTTTTTTCGGGGGGGGCCCAAGGCCTAATTGTTCGAAAGAAAGTATTTCCATGGCAAAAATAAAACAAAAGTTGCCCGGGAATATAGAAGGTCGGACGAATTTCGGGGGGGGCCCGGGCCCCCCGCCCCCCCCCCCCCCCTTGCCTACGTGCCTGGTCCACTTTTTTTTTTCAAAAAACTCCTGTTTCGCAGCTTAGTTTTGCGCGACGCTACCATCACGCAAAACGAAACAGTGAGCACCTGTGTGTTCACATGCGAGGCCTTCAATGAATATATATTTATTGCGGGTCTGCGCCAAGCCTGTCTTTCGCATTCTCCCCCACCCTTTTTTTTTTTCTATTGAAACGATGAATAGGAGAGGTTGGCGCCTTTATGGCGGCACTGGGTACTCCTTCTCTCTCAGCAAATGAACCACAGAATAAAAAAAAAACAAAATTCGGCAGATCCCACGCTTTGTGGGAATCGGTATCATGCGAAGCAGTTAGCGATTAATTCTATGTTGCATTTTGTGGCTTTAAGCCAAGCACTTAAAGCCCTCTGCACCTGGCACCTAGCCGAGTGTCCTTCAGGATACCATTTTGAGCAATAAAGTTTCACCACCACCACCAAGCCAAGCGCTACGAGGTGGATCGACGTGTTTTTGTAATTGTTGTAGTTGTGTGCACATCGTAGGCTTACCAGGCACGTCTACAACACTGGCGTTATAAAGGGTAGTTTATGGCATGTCGTAACGTCAGCACTCACGTTACAGCACATACGTCAGTATTCTCGAAACGAAGTGCACTTCACGGTGCGATGATGTGAATATCATACACGTAAGTTTCGTTAGCGTATTCTCCGGGGTCGACCGACTCTTGAATTTAGCTTGCTGAATCATAGGAATACAAATGTGACGTTTATTACACTTCTGTGGAAACGGCGCCAACACTGGAACCGCAGACGTTAACCTGATATGACGTCTGTATCATAGGAATACATATATAGCATTTATGGCTTTGCTATAAAATTAGACAGCCAGCACCACAACCCCAACTGACGTTGCACCGACAATGCGCCTGCATACGCTGTTTTGCCGAACCAACTTATAGACCTGGCGTGGCTCTGCGGTAGAATACCTGATTGCCACGCAGAATGCTTCGGTTCGATTCCTACTGGGATCCTAATTTTTGTTCTTTCCATTCGTCGGGTCAACGCTGCCGATGTCGGTTTTTCTTAACCCTCTCGGATTTAAATTACCAATGTCTGTATTCGCCGTTCATGGGTCGATATAAACTGTCAATCACCTGTGGCGCATACCCGTACACCGCGGCCTGTGGTAAACGGGCATATGCCACATGTGTCTGGAGGAAAGGGTTTGACGAGGTACGCGACAGGATTTTCACGTTATTAATGTCATGACCAGACAGTCATATTCGTCAAATCCTCTAACCCTCCCTTCCATGCCAGTTTTGGTGTACACCAAGTTAAGGAGGCGATCACGAGAGCACCCAGACGTAGGCGGCTAGATAGACAGTGGGCACAAGAGCTCTGCTGAAAAACGTTGTCAAGGCGACACTGCGCTCTTTTATGAAGGCCCGCTGTTGGTCACTGACACGGACGTAGCTAGGGTGGGGGGGTGCGGGGGAAGGGGGGGGGGTTCAATCCCCCGCCCCCCGATTTTTTTTCAGTTTTGCAGGTGTAAATAAATATACACGCACGCATACAAACGCACGCACGAACATACATAAAGTATGGTTGAAACCTAAATATCCGGTTTGCTACGAAGGGCTGCCAGTTCTGCTGCCGTCGATGTTGTTGCGTGAGATGTCTTGAATTTAATCGCCGTAACCAACCTTGGTATCACGACTGATACGGTTGAGCTGGTCGGCAGGATGGATCCGTCAGTGTAGATATATGTAGGCCTTGATACATTTCGTGCAAGAGAAGTAAAGTGAGCTGCTTACGTTCCAGTGACAGCAAATCCGTTTTTTTTTTCTGGACGCCAGGTATTGTAATGATGATATTTGGTTGAGTGAGGCACCATGGAGGAGTCCGTCATTGACCAACCGACACACAAGTGGAGTATTTTCTGCGACTCGAAGGCTGACAGTCTCCACTGTCAGCCTTACGCCGCGGACCGCACGAACAGCTGGTACTATAGGGACAGCAGAGGTCATACACCACTTAACTGAGAAAGGACATCAAATCACTTTTCAGTAGTTATCCAGTCATAATAATTAATATCAGGGGTTTAACGTCCCAAAACCACCATATGATTATGAGAGACGCCGTTGTGGAGGGCTCCGGAAATTTGGACCACCTGGGGTTCTTTAACGTGCACCTAAGTCTAAGTACACGGGCCTCAAACATTTTCGCCTCCATCGAAAATGCAGCCGCCGCGGCCGGGATTCGATCCCGCGACCTTCGGGTCAGCACTCGAGCGCCATAACCACTAGACCACCGTGGCAGGGCTTCCGCTGCAGTTAGTGTTGCCGTGTTCCGGTATCCATCGAAATGCTATTATGTGGTCGTTCACTGCGCTTGCTCTTGCCTGTTCTTTGACAGCCTCATAGAACAACATAGCGTTTGAAGATTTTTTTGTGGTTGCTTTGTAGCGATGCGAGAGCGGTTTGCGAATCGCTAGAATGACACATCTTTGCGCGTTTTCGACGCCCAATGCTCATATAGAATTGCAAACAGTTCTGCAATAGTTGAAGATTTAACTTGGGATATTTTAAATATTTGCTCTAGCTCCAAATGTGATGCGACAAAAGATGAAGTGTGGAATGTATACGACACGAACTGTCTGTATAGGAGGTATTCACGTGACGTCATCAGCAAGGGGCGCTAGCGCGGCACTCGCCATACTGGTGATCGCGCGCGCGGACGTTATCATTGCAATACAGCCAAAGTTCTCGGCAGCACGTGTTGTTTTGATATTAGATGCGAAGTATCTTAAGGCGGAGCTCAATCCGGTGGTGGTGGTGGTGGTAGTGGTGGTGGTGGTGTGCGGCGTGACCACCCTTACTGCGCATGCGCATACCCTCTCCACACACCTCCTCTCCACTCACCCTCTCCCCTTCCCCTCTCCAATTTCCCTCTCCCCTCCCCTCTCCCATACCCCTCTCCACACTCCCTCTCCCCTTCCCCTTTCCACTGTTCCTCTGAAACGCGGGCTAGACATGCCGAAATTCTCTCCTGCGCAACGCCGCGATGAGCTCGAGCGCATGCGCGTCCCCTCCCCTTCTCCCTCCTCTCCTACGCTGCCCCCCTCTCGCCCGCCTGTCGACCGCGTTCCCCGCTCGCCCTGTGAGAATTAACGGCCAGGCTAAATGGAAGATACGACGCGCGTAGCGTCCCTCTTCGCGTTCCACGACGCGAGGTCGGTAGCATGCCCAACGAACGCCAACGGAACGCGATCGTGCAAGTGCTCCGGCTTCGCATCGCCTCATGGTCCCCTTTAGCGGGAGATGGTGTAATTTTTTTTCTAAGAAAACGGCTTAGTGAGGGGCAGCGCCGCCAAACATCAGGCTGTCATATGCCGGATCACTGAAAGAACACGGCTATGACGGCGCACTCGCTGGCGCCGCCTGGCGGAAAGAGCTCAGTGAATACCTTCTATACATGCGGATGTAATACAGATATAAGGCGTAAATGTGGAATAGTGTCATTTGCTCTGCTGTTATTGTGTATACATGTCTCTTTTGGGTATTAATCCCTCGATCTATAATTCGGTATTTGTTCTTGCTTGAATCCAATGAAGGTAAATAATATCCACTGTGCATAATCCAAAGCTCGGTAATAATGTCTTATGTTCTTGAACAATATCGTGAATTTTGCCTTAGTTTCTTTCGCTGAATGCGAGGTTCAATGGGTACTTCTCGTGTTGCGCTAAAGCGCGGTAAACATGTCTTCAAGATTCGAAGTTTCGTATGACTAAAAATTGAGCTTTGTTTTTTTTTTGTGCTAAAGACCATTCTCTGAGGACTGAGAGATGCCCAACGTAATGGACTCAATTGTATATACGCATCACCTTCTCTTATTGTTCTCCTACCACTTCTTCCGCCTTTCCTTTAACCCAGCGTAGAGCAAAAGTCCACTGCACGCCGAGCTCAGGCCAACTTCTTTGCACTCTCACTTCATAATTTTCGCTCTACCGTCTCTCTTTTTTCTCAAGCTCATACAAATACAAGCAGATACACGCTGCAAAGATTAGGTAGGCTACTCAATCCAAGACGAGTCAAGCAGCAAACAAAGAGTCCCCCATCCCTAAGGGAGAAGATCATGGTGGCCGACAATTCCAGAGAGATGCACCCGGAGCACAACAAAGAAAGAAGACAAGCGAGAGTTAAAGCTCTGCGAAAGGCCTACGATTGGCGAGGAAATGGAGGAGCCCGCTACACCGACGCGTCAAAATACATTAATAGAGTGGCTCACGCTGTCAGCGTGATCAGTGGCCAGGGAGAAGAGGTAGCGGTAGCGTCAGTAAAAACCGCAGACATTGACTACGCAGAAGAAACGGCGATAGCCCTGGCAGCCACGACGGTCTAGCGAATAGAACTTTTTTCATAATCCGCAAGTACGCTTCCCTGTGCAGCATGTTCGCCCAACTAATGGCGGCACCTGTCGTTCTTCAAGTGGAGGCGAGGTCCTAGTTGCGCGTTTAGCTGGGGCTTGTCGATTATGCGCGTTTATGTCAAGAGAGCTGAGTGCATTTTCCGCACCATAGCGCAGTCAAATTGCGCTTGACTACGCTGCTTCCACTCAGTGACTAGTCGTTGGGCTAACCGGAACGCAGGAAAGCTATCTTTACAATTATGAAAAGGATCTATTGAATATTATATCACCATCATCACGGATTTCAAAGCGGCACGCAGAAATTGCCAGCTGGGTTGAATTTGCGAACAAGCACTGGATATTACAAAGCGGGAAATACTTCAAGATTTGTACATCGTGTCGGCACCTGGGCACGAATCTCTGGCGGGCAACCTAGTGGCTCACGCCGCTGCCCGAGGTCACGTTCTCCGGTCTATCCCGTCAGATTCACGAGCCCTGGGCGATCTACACGAAAGCATCCAGATAAAATATACAGACATTCTTAGCCACCTCAAACTGGGTAGAAAGACTTACCCACCCCCACACCCCAAACTCACGTGAGAAGAAACAGTGTTGTTCCGGAAACTTCAGACCGTCCCATTCCCTAACGGTACCCTTTTTCACGCTATGTATCCCGCAAGCTACCGAAACTACTGCCCATTCTGCTCTGCAACGAATGCACTATGGTATGGGAGTGTGGACGCAACCCATCAATACCACCTATCACAGGACCAAACGTCGAGCGGCAGGAGACCCAGCTGACAAGCTCAATCCTTGAAGACCTGTGACGTCCGGTAAACAGGGCCAAGCTCTCAGCTCAGGCCCGCGACATCCTGGACTAGGGACGCCGCCCACCTTGGGCGACTCTGCCGTCGGCTCGCACTACTAAGCAAATTTATTCTTACTCCTGCTCCTCCTAAAAACATCATTCAAATTTCTCTTTTTCTCTTTACTTCTCGTGTTGTTGACGCTCAGAATCGGGCTTTCACTTCTCCAGCTGTCATGGTATACCGTTCTGACGCATGTAAATGTTATAGAGTCCACCGCCTATCCAGCATCTCAGCGTTGTGAAGCCTCTCGAAGGCTTGGTTTTTCTGCGACTGCAATTATAGAAGCACTCAAAGAGCAAATACGCCGTCGGCGTCTCCGTGGTGGTCCGTATAACGTCAAAGGGCAATACGATTATATCGCACCATGCATGCGGGAGACAGTGGAATCTAGATTAAGAATACAAGAAATATTGCCATTTTCGCATTTTCGTGCGCGCGCGAGTGGGGGGGGGGGGGGGGGGCTCTGATAAGCGCGCCCAGTCATGGGAGAGGAGGGGAACGCAAGCGCGGCAGCCACCTGCTTCTAGCCGCCTACGTCTTCGTGCTTTCGCTGCCGTTTCGTTAACTTGATTTGCACAAAAAAAATTGGCATGGCATGACATGAACATATGGAGAATTGCTGAGGTTTTACGTCCCAAAACCACGATATGATTCTGAGGGACGCCGTAGTAGAGGGCTCCGGAGATTTAGACCACCTAGGGTTCTTTATCGTGCACCTAAATATAAGTACACGGGCCTCAAGCAATTTCGTATCCATCGAAAATCCGGCCACCGCGGCCGGGACAGAGCGCATGACAAACAAAAATGAGAGGACATAGCATAAAATCATGCCGTGCATGTCATGTAAGACGACATGACAGACGACATGAAAGAGGACAACGTTCCCCGATTCCGCACGGACTTGGCTCCATCTTGTATGCCTGCCTGGCTCTGTCCTCTGTATATACCTTGAAATGGTCTTCGTGCTCTCACGGCTGTTCCGGTAATTTGATACATACCGAGATTGGCATGGCATGATATGAGTGTATGACAAACATAAATGACAGGTCATGACATGAAAATTATGCCATGTACCTTATGATACACGTGACACACATGACAATTAAGGCGCCTTCGTGATGTCATGGGGGTCGTTTCATTACCTTGCTGTATACTAAATTGTGCATCGAATGACGTGCGCGTATGACGAACATGAATGATAGATGACGACATGATTGTTAATGACGTGCATGTCATCTGTATTATAACATAACACAAATGGCATTGCAAACATCATGAAGTCGTCGAGGTCGTATCTTTTACATGGTTTACATAAGAATGTGTGTACATGCATGCATGACAAACATGCGATAATGAATGACATGCCATGCATGAATGACATGACTTGTCGCAAAGGCAAACAATGCGGTGTATTCAGCTATAGGCTGAATGCTTCACCTGACATCGATTCCCACAGTGCGTGGGATCTGCCGGCTTTTTTGAAAGCGAAAGCCTTATATGCCTCACTAAACACGAAATTTGGCCGTCGGCGTCCCGCGTCGTCGGCGGCGTGTCGCGTCCTGCGGCGTCGGGGACGAGTGGTACTAAAAATCATCATCACGTGATGACATCACCACATGACGTCATCATGACGTCACAGGTCGCAAGAATTTCTGACGTCATCATGACGTCACAAATTATGTCGTGACGTTATGTGACGTAACGCCACATAAAGTCGTTGTAGCGCCCTCCTTTGGGCGGCGAACAAAACCGGGGAGAGCGCGACCTCAAGAGAAGAAAACAAAGACGGCACTTCGCAGTGGCACGTGAAGGCACGGCTCGTGTTCCCTGCTGGCGTCGATTCTGGTTCAGTCGTCTCGTTCCTTCGCTCCTGTGGCATAAGCCTACACCGTCATCACATGACATCGTAGCTTGGTCGAAGGTGGGCTGATCACGGAGGCAGTGCAAAACCAGGTGAGGTGCCTTCGATCCTAGAGGCAGTGCGAAACCATGATGGGTGCAAAAAGCTTTCGGAGTGTGGCGGGGCAGCATAAATACATCTAGGGAGCCTACATGACCGGCCGTTCATGTAGGCTCCCTAATATATCGACTGAGAAGAAAAAGAACATGGCTTTTGCCTTCGAGTCGTCTTAGGTGAACGCACAAGGGACCCTGTGATTTTTATTCCGAAAGCCTGGTTGCCTTTAGTCAACCACTTTTGTTGACCAATGACGTTCTCGATAATCTAATTATCTTCAATGATCATTGAGTTATCGTTCAATCTTTACCGATCATTAGACGGAGAACGGAGGACAGCTTGTGCACTTGCAGATGTGCATCTAATAATAAATGCAGGGGTTTTACATCCTACAAGCACAATATGATTATGAGGGACGCCATAGTGGAGGCCTCCGGAAATTTTGAGCATCTGGTGTTCTTTAACGTGCACCTAAATCTAAGTACACGGGCCTCTAGCGTTTGGCCTCCATCGAAATGTGGCAGTCGCGGCCGGGATCCGATTCCGCGGCCTTTGTGTCAGCATTCGAGCATCATAAACACTACACCACCGCGGCGGGTCTGCATGTGCATCTGCAAAGTGCATAAAATTTGATACTCACTGACTAGAATTTCACAAAGGTCATTTTAATGGAATAATTTATTTTTCCTGATTGTTTGAGCGGTATAACACGACCAAGTCATCCAGTTTAAGGCTGTATCGTTAAATCTCGTTTTAAGAGGAAGAGCAAGAGCTTTAATGGCTAATGAGCTCTGCATCACTCCATCTCCAGAAGGACCGCATGCAGGAAAATTCTGCGGATCGAATGCTCCACCACTGCGATTTGTTTAATTGTCGTTCCATGTTGGCGTGTGGCTGAGGTCCGCAATCAATACCTTCAGTGAACCACACGTCCCTGTCTTCAGTGGCCTGAAACCACAGTGACCGCGGCTCGCTTCGAACAGCGGCTTAGGGGTCACAATGCTCACCGCTTTAAAGCTGCTGTCACAAAAATACCCTATAGAGAGACTGCCGCTCCGCTGTCCGCGGTGCGATAAAGAAACAGGCGGTCAAATTCGCAGCTCTTATTTCAGTCGACTACAGTATAGTTAAGCAGCAGTGTGCCAAGACGTGTCCTTGAAACCCAACCCTGCGTCTCTCCTAACATACCAGCGTGGCATGATTCAACAACAGTGGTCGCCGTGAATACGATATAGTCAGCAGCACTTCCTGCTTTCACACTTGGTGCCGCACCTGCAACGGACAGGTGGTGGTGTTTCTCAAAACAATAGTTGTCGGTGTGGGCCGCATGCTGAAAGAAAGAACACATGAAGACACTACAGCGCGCACAACGCAGTTCCGGCGCCTGCGCGCCCTTCTCTGCTTACCACGTTTCCAGAGGAGCCGAGATACTGAGAGTAGTACGACGTTCCGCACATCAGAGAGCGGGACTAGTTTAATTATGAGATATGGTCGAGCACTCGGCTTGTGGGGCACTCCTTTAGTGAGAATGGGTGCGTGTAGGTACATGGGAAAAGTGAAAAAAGAAGAAAAAGGGACATCATGCATGTGACCGCGAGGACATATGGAGAAGATGCGCAACATATCGGAACATAATGAGGTCCTATCTCTAACTTTCCGCACATTGAGAAATTACGCGGTTTCCCTGCTTAAAGTTCATCCCTCTCAGTACAGCATGCCTGGCCCTTTGGTACGCCTTGCGAGAGCATAAATAACATTGCGAGCCACTGACACTGATCATGGATAGATGTCTTAGAAACTCTAAACTTTGTTTTCATAATTAATTATAGCTGTAGAGAATATTTCGTCTTGATTGTAGCCGCACGCGATAGTTCGTATGTCCTACCTCAGATCACTAGGGAGAGAAAGGAAAGCGAAACTCTTTTCTTTCTCTCTCTGTCTTTCGTTCCCTAGTGATCTGAGGTAGTACGTACGAACTATCGTGTAAGGCATGCGAAAATGAAAATGACGCGATGACCTGCTTTTCACAACGCCCTGCCTTCGGTCCCTAGCTTAGCTTTCCGAGGCTACCAGGAGGTGAGAACTAAGCAGTTCTTGGAAGGCAAAATTATGGCTCCTCGGCTGCCCTTATAGTTATAAACCTGCATGGCCATAACCCTAAACTTTATAGAATGACGGGACAGGTCCGCTTAAGTAAAGATATGGTACAGACCAGTGGCGTAGGCAGAAATTTTTTCGGGCGTGGAGGGGGGGGGGGGGGTCACCTCCTTGATCCGACGTTGGGTCTGGGCAGATAATTGGGGTCGAGTGTCATTTTGTGCTCTGTATTCGATTGGAAAATATTTTAGGGGGGTGGGGGCGCTGTGCACCCACCCTTGCTACGCCACTGGTACAGACTTAGCTCCCCTCTTAAAGGGCTATAGATGAGCAACCGCCCCTGCCTGCCCCGCCGCCCTTGTGCGCACGCTCATGCTCCTCCACGCTCCTGAAGCTCTAGCCGTCATCTTTGTGCTTTCCCGCATTTATATCCTGCACAATTGCAGAAACACTTATATACCGTGCTTTATATGCCTACCCATTAAGTCGCCCCAGGTAGCCAAAATGAATCCGAAGTCCTCCGCAATATATATAACCTGTCTCTTATAACCCCGCTGCGCACGCTTTGGGAACGTCGTTAAACCCAGTAATTTATTGTGTGTGACATTGACTCGGAAATTACCGTTGTGCTACTCTCGCCATCAAGTTAATTTCGAAGTAACAATTGAACGTATGCTTTGTACCTTACAATGAGATACCATGATGGTTCACAAGGTTTGCTTCAAGCATTCACAAGGTTTGTCGAGTTTAATCGATCCAAAAAGGATCGCAGGGCAACGTTCGTACTTCTTCAGCGCCTGTGCTGTGCCTGCTTTGATCTGACCCGCCCAAAGACGTGCGCTTCTCAATCCTGCATTTATGGACAAGGAGCACCTCCGTGGTGATATAACACCTGAGTAGCGTTTTTCTTCTTTCTTATTTGTGCGATCGCGCTCGTCACGTGCTTCGTCGAACCACGCGGTGGCCGTGTAAAACGAGAGCCTCAGCGTCCGCCGGCATGGAAGCGTATATATGACGCCGTCGGTGTGAGCAGCTCAAGGCTTCACTCTTAAGCTCACCGATGATCGAGAGTGGACGCCCCAGCGTTTGTTGACGTGAGTAACACGGAGATTTCTCGAAACTTTTCGTTCGTGGGCGCTCGATGAAAAGCCTGTGTACGTACAGTCTGCATCACACTTCTCATCCAGGCAGCCGCTTCGGCCACAGTTCTCTTGCAAAAGAAATGCAAATACCGGCGCCGTAATGATACCAAACATAGTCATACCGCATGCTAGGTCACTGTGTTAAAATTCAAGCCTGAGCGGGAGCTTGTCACTAACGCTAGCCAGCAGCTGCGAACGGCGCCAGGGTCCGCAGCCACGAGCTCGACCGCTCTAGACAACACCACCTAGCTAATCTGAGTGGGTGTGAGCCAGCAGTACAGGATCTACATCTACATCTACATCTACATCTACATCTACATCTAATCTAAGTGGTGCAGCTCTAGACAAGTGCGATCCCTGTGCAAGCGCGCACAGTGTGCGCTGAGTGTACAACGCCAAATTTAGAAGAAACAATTGATAACAAAGTTATAGCGTAAGTTTTCACTGTGTACCAGCAGTGATTTAGACAGCAATAGGCGTCATTTATATCTCAATCACTACTATACTACAGTAGCCCAGCATCCCTCCCCTACTGGGCTTTAAATATTGTATATAATGTCGATCTGTTGATTTAGTGTACTTATATTGTATGTACCGTGTATTTCATACGCTGTAACTTTGTTATTAGCTGGCATTGCCTATATACGGTCCGTAGCTATTGCTTCCCGTGTTCTTTACGATGCGTGTCCGTTAGGGACTTGTTGCGTGAAGCTCTCAGTGATCCGTTGCGCCTGGCGATGTGTTCTGAGAATACTGTAGCAGCCATTAAAAAAAGAAAAAGAAAGCTTGTGACATACTGCCGAGAGAGAGAGGGGGATGAGATTGGGAGAAAGTAAACATCTCCATTTTAGAATGTAGCTTCGGAGAGGCGCCCTTTGTCCAGAATGCCTTGAGTTCAGGCTGCGTACCGGGTACAGTTCACTCTAGTACCGCCCGCTCGCGACCAGCATAGGTGATCCTCGAGGTTATAGCTGGCCAAAGCTCTCTCCCAAAGCTCGTTAGTGTGGTAAGGGCTGGGGACGTTTTGTGGAGATTGTCTGTAGGCTCCTGCTATATGTCGAAGGGGCCCATGTTCTCCGCGGAAGCGGCATCTCGGAGAGAGAGAGAGAGCGAAAGGTTGGACTGTGCCAGATAACAACTACACTGATTGTACCAGCTAAATTCAACGGTTGAGAACACCTCTCCTGTACAGTGCAACACCGCCCGACAGGAATGTTCAGTTTTCGATCACGTCTCCGAATGCTTAGGCACGGAGGCGTAGTTCCCGTTTCCCCAAACGGTAATGGGAGAAAGGGAGGGGGGGGGGGGGGAGACGACCGAGACGAGGGCAGGTGGGTTTAAAGGTTGAACGCTGAACTAACTTAGCATAATGCAACCGTTATTGTTGTGATTAAAGTTTGGAAGTTTATGCGTGCAAGATTCATTCCAGCAGTATATATAACACCTGCAGGACAAAACACCACCGATAATAAAGTGGGCTGCTAAACTATGAGGCTTGGAAGGGGGCTTGGGTAGCGCACCCTTGCTTTCGCTCCTCCCTGAACTCGCCCGTGGTTGGCGCTTCTGCTCTGGCACTAACGCGTATTCACGCCGCTTTCGCGTTGTCATATTAAACGGCTGCGTCTGCGACAAGACCACATAATGAGATATTTGCATTTCACTTCCCGGAAAGCGGCGCGCTATAGTTCGCTTAACTATAACGGCGCTTGTTTTCCACTGTAGTACCTTTCTGCGAAGCTGCGGTTATGAATCCATAACTACGCCGCTCGAAACAAAATACCGTTGAGCCTCGCGCACGCTGCGTCGTTCCAGCTGCCAGCCGGTGACGTCATTGCCCTGCTCCTTCTCTCTCCGTCCTGTTTCACGATCAAAAAAGAGAGAGAAAAAAAAGACAGCAATCACGAAGCAGTCTGGCACAAACTACAGAAATTAAAAACGCGCCGGTATATATGTACTGTATACGCGCTGATAAAGTGCGGAATTCCGAGGAATGCGCTTTTCTGGCGTCCACACGATGGGGTGCCCTTGCTGTGAGATGGATCAATCCCTCTAGACACAAACCCAACGGGGTGAATCACAGTCAAGAACATCGACGTCGTAGCAGGTAAAGTCTATGCCTTTCCGGCAAGGGGGTGTTCGTTTCTTGAACCGAAATATTGGTGATGACTATCATACGTGCAGCTTGTGCGTCGCGATTACGTTGCGCAATGCGGATCCACTTGGGCACTCTCGATCGGTATTTCTTCCGCGCCTGTGTCGCCTAATCGAATGAGATTTAATGTTGCGTATGCTACGGGTCAGGCGGTCCATTCTCATGACACAATCTACAGAAGTGTGAAGGCGGCCTGCCTTCGAGCGATGTTGCGACCTTCTTGGAGGTGCTATTCACACAACCCTGTCTAAATCCTCATCTCCGCGCAAGGTACCGAGTAACGCGGCGTCGGTTGATGTACTGAGAACATTTTGAAACAACTTCTTCATGGGATGAGCTATGGAATACCGTCATACATATTCTACCAAACAACGCTATCTTTCGCGACAAAAAAAAAAAAATCGCAGTTTTCGCCCTAAAGGTAAAGTATTGCTAGTGACATCAATGTATTAGACAACTACACGGCGCAAGTTCGGTACTACAATCGCTGGAAGACAGCGTACACAAAAATCGGCAGATCCCACGCACTGTGGGAATCGATGTAATGCGAAGCAGCCAGCAAAGAGCTGCATACATCGCCTTGTTTGTCTGTCTTTGAGACAGATGAAATCATTCATGCCAAAGCATCTAGTCCACCATATATCGCATGCTTGCCATGCACGCATGCATGCCCAATCTAGTATCCACCATGCCAGTGAAACGCATATTCTGGTATATACAATGCATGACCTGTCATTTGTGTTCATCACGCACTCGTGTCATGCCATACCAATATTGGTATATATCGAGTAAACAAAACGGCCGGAAGCGCACCATGACAGTGGCATGTAAATCATACCGTACATGACATGCATAACATGATTCGCATGTTCAGACCTCTCATTTATGTTCGTCATACAGTCACATAGCACAATACCAATTTTGGTGTATATCAAGCTAGCGAAACGGCCGCGAATGCACCATGAGCGCGGCATGTAAATCATGACATACATGACATGTATGTCATGGTTTTCATGTTACCACCTGTTATTCATGCTCTTCATACAGTCACATCGTGTAATACGAATTTTGGTGCATATCAATCTAGCGAAACGGCCACGAGTGCGCCATGAGCAAGGCACGTATATCATGACGTACATGACCTGCATGTCGTGATTTTCATGTTAACACCTTTCATTTACGTTCGTCATACAGTCGCTTCGCGCAATACCAATGTTGGTGTATATCAAGCTAGCGAAACGGCCTCGAATGCACCATGAGCGCGCCATGTAAATCATGACATACATGACATCATGTCACGGTTTTCATGTTACCACCTGTTATTCATGTTCGTCATACAGTCGCGTCGCGCAATACCAATTTTGGTATATATTAAGCTACGAAAACGGCCGCGAATGTATCATGAGTGTGGCTTGCAAATCATGTCGTACATGACCTGCATGTCATGATTTCCATGTTACCACCTTTCATTTACGTTCGTCATGCAGTCGCGTCGCGCAATACCAATATTGGTGTATATCAATCTGCTGAAACGGCCGCTAGCGCACCATGAGCGGGGTATGTAAATCAGGGCGTACATGACTTGCATGTCATGATTTTCATGTTACCACCTCTCACTTACGTTCGTCATACGGTCGTGTCGCGCAATACCAATTGTGGTGTATATCATGAAAGCGAAACGGCCGCGAATGCACCATGAGCGTGGCATGTAAATCATGTCGTACATGACATGCATGTCATGATTTTCATGTTAGCACGTGTCAGTTATGTTCGTCATACAGAAATGTCTCGTCATACCAGTTTTCGTATACATCCCTTCATTTAAACGGCCGCGAGCGCCCAGAGACCATGTCATGTAAATCATGATGCACATGACATGCGCGTCATGATTTGCATGTTAGGACCTTTCATTATGTTCGTCATGAATTCTTGTCACGCCGTACCAATTTTGGTGTATATGAAATTAACGGAACAGCCGCAAGAGCCGAAGGCCGTGGAATGTAAATCATGCTGTTCATGACATGCGTGTCATGATTTTCATGATATGACCTGTCATTTATGTTCGTAATAAGGCCATGTTATGACACACCGATTTTGGTATACATCCGATTAACGAAACGGCCAGGAGAGCACAAAGTCCTAGGCGGCTAGATAGATAGATAGATACGCTCAAAGTCGCAGAAGTTCGCTAAGAAATGCTTCGCATTTAAAAGCCAGCTTTTGCACCTGCCGTAGATTGCCTTCAAAATAGGCCTTGCGCAAGGTGTAAGAACTTAGGGGACGCTTGAGCTTCACCTTCCAGAGTAGAACGCGATAGCGTAATCGGATCCCGTGCGCATCGCCTTTTCAAATGCTCAAATGCTAGCCTATATAGCTTCGGTTCTCGATGCATGCCTCAACCATTCCGTAAGGAAACGAACGTCTGTGCGCGTAACATTGACTGTTTCAGAGTATCCTAGAATGCCTACTGCAAGTACAGTTGTTAAAGGACCCCTGACACCAAAATTGAAACCTCGAGATCTTTGTGTTGTTTGACTTTCCTGTATACGGGGGCACATCTGACCGATTATTAGTGACGAACGTTGCCTTTAAGATATCTTAATTTGGTTTTAAAGTAAGCGTGAGTGCTCACTTGAGTTGGCTGCACCTTGCGACATCCTGGTATGACGTAGATAGAGGCCCCGTGTGACGTTCCAAGTGTAAAGCAAGTATTGTGGACGTCACAGAAGGTTTGCGGGGCGCACGTGCACAATACGACGACTGGCACCCGGCGAGGCCTATTGTTCCGCACCCCTCTGGCTCTGTTGTCGGGCTGCTCTCGAGGTAGTTTTCGTGAGGGGACACGCGCTTAACAGGTTTAACCCATACCGAGGCACCCACATACTTTCAATCTCTACCGCGCTCGGGGCCCCGATTTGAAAACCGCGCTGTCAACGTCACCACAGCTTGAGTGCACGTGGTCTTTGACGCTCCCCCGCATGGGGCGCCAGTTTCTTGTGGTTTTTAGGCGGGCGTTTTGGAGTGATGCTAAAATGGTCACAATTAACTTCGCTAGAATTAGTTGTACGATACGCTAGAGCATTTACGATTTAATTTAGAGATTACCAGACACAAAGCTACAAATTACAGCCAAAAAGTCACCAACAAAAATTTCGTTGTCAGGGGTCCTTTAAGTGCCCATTACGCCATAATTATTCATTTTGCGAATCAGCGAAGGGCCCACTACACGTCCGTAAGGCAACACGCGAGCCTACGCAGCTGTTCACTTTGTGGATGTTATTGCAGCTGATGATGATTAAATATGTATGAGCGGTTTGTAATGGGTGGGCCTTAAAACACCCACCCGTTGTGAAATTCACATGTTTTGACGCCTGGCGCGATTCTACGCTTCTGCCACGCAATATTACATGCCCTAAAAGACTCCTTCCTCTGCGTGACATTAATATAATGTTTTCTTTTTCCGAAGCAGTTTCAAGAAATAGCGTGGCTCTGTGGTAGAACACCTGTTTGCCACGCAGACGGCCTAGTTTCGATTCTCACTCTAACACGAATATATTATTACTTTTTTTAGGGGTGTGCGAATATTCGAAAATTTCGAATTTTCGTCGATTATTACATTCGAAATATTCGTATTCGATTCGAAAATCGTGTATTCGAAAAGTTTCGAATATTCGATAACTTCGATTATTCGAAAAATATGCGATTTGGTTATCATGCATAAAATAACTCGTCTTCCACATTTATGCTGCGTTCGTATAGCTAAGAACGTTGCCGAGAGGAGCGATACACATCGTAAGTACACGGAGGCACGATATCTGCCTGCGACGAGCGCCCCAATACGTATGATTTATTGCTGGCGCATCTCCGACGTGCAGCGCTGTTGGCGATCATACCGTACATTTTCAATACTATGCGGCCGTAACGTGCCGCACTACCACTCGTTCACTATGCGGGACCACTTATGAAGAAAGACAGTGACCCATGTGACTGGTGGCGGACTGTAGGCACCTTCAGATACCCCAGTCTGGCAAAGCTTTGCCCCATGTACCTCCCTATACCAGCCACTTCTGTTCCAAGCGAGCGTGCCTTTTCAGTGGCAGGGGGGTTGTCTCTGTTAGAAGGGAGCGCCTGCTGCCTGATCATGTGGAGCAACTCATATTTCTTCATGATAACATCTAGTCATTACTTTCATTGTGCCGTGATATTTGCTTGCGTTGGGATGTGCATTGTGCTAGCCTGGACATTGTGTTCTGGAGATAGCAGTGTATGTGTTGTTACCAGTCGGGCTGGTAATGATTTTTTTTTGTTTTCCAATAGCTACATGTTAAATGAATTATTGTTACTGTGGAGGCATTTTTCCTTTGATTTTCGATATTCGATTCGATATTCGAAGGTGGATATTCGTATTCGTTTCGTATTTGAAAAATTTGATATTCGCACACCACTACTTTTTTTATTTGCATCTTTCTCGATTATTCATATAGTCTTTTTTCCCCGGAGTATCTTCAAAAATTATCGTGGCTCTTCGGGTGAAATGTATACGTGATGTCACCCGAAGAGCCGAATGGTTATTAATTTAAAAGAAGTTTACGACGAACTTGATTTCAGACCGGACTGGTACACAATCTTGGCGAGGTGCTTAGCCTCGCCACCTTTTCTGTGCAACACCTGATGAAGAACTCTCCCTGGAATGAAGGACTATAAGTTAGTCTTCCAGTTTTTGTGGCAGTGCTTGTACTTTCATTGTCGCGAAGTGACTGTAGTAGTGTAACTCTGTGTTATAGACTGTTGTGATACTGTGTACCATTTTCATACGCATTCTATTAAATACCATGATCAAAAAAAAAAAAAGAATTATCGTGGCTCTGTGGTAGAACACCTGCTTGCCACGCAGACGGCCTGGGTTCGATTCTCCCTCGGACCCGAATATTTTTATTATTTATTTTATTTGCATCTTTCACGATGTTGCGGTCACGGACAAGATGATGATTTTTCGCTCACAACCAACGACGCCGTCACATACGCCGACATCGGAATTTCTGCGAAACGAGCTCTCTAACGCTGTCGCGTTAGAACGTTAGGTGCCGACACTCGCCGCTCCCGCCTAGGGAGAAGGCGCGGACCCAGGTACCGGTGGCCTGGGAACAAAGGCATACTACTCAGGTTAGGATATATACACATGGTAGCGGTAGCGACATTGACGACAGCTACACTCTTAGTCGCCTCTATTTGACTGACTGAACTGACTGACTGACTGACTGACTGACTGACTGACTGACTGACTGACTGACTGACTGACTGACTGACTGACTGACTGACTGACTGACTGACTGACTGACTGACTGAGCCGACAGCTTTTGCGCTTGTCGGTGTCGGTGAAGTCGGAAAATGAAGCTTCGCCAAGGAAGTTTGGCGAGGCTTCGTTGCATGTAGTACGCCCTCTTCCCATCCGAGCGAGTGTACAACGACGCACGCTCCTCCCCTCCTCCCTCTCCGAGCGAGTCTCTCTCTCGTCGCTATCGTTGAGGCGCAGGGCGCAGCCCTTTCCCTTTCCTACCGAGCCTCGCTCTCGACCCACCGCACGGCCACGTGACCCAACGGGGAACCTGCGGGGTCACGTGGCTCCGCGTGACGACCAGACTTTCCACGAACATGGCTAGCTCCTAAACATCTCCGCTGTTAAATTCAGAACCTTTCCCTTCTCCACTTCTCTCCGCTCCCTCTTCTCCTCTCCACTCCCCCTCTCTACTTCCCCTCTCCCTCTTCACTCCCCCTCTCTCCCCCTCCCCGCTCCCTTACCCCCTCTCCACTCCCCCTCTGAAACGCGGGCTCGACATGCCGAAACGCTGCTTCGCATCGCCTCGTGGTCCCCGTTAGCGCGAGATGGTGGGATTTTTTCAAGCGAAGCTTTTATGTGTTAAGGTTTCAGTGGCGCGGCGTACGCGAAAAATCCGGCCGGCGAGCGTAGCGAAATGCGGCCCTCGAAGGTGCGCCGGCCGCATGCGCGTTTTTATACACGCCGTTTTCCAATATTCGATGCCCTCTCGATCGTCGGCTTGTCGGCGATCGGCCGTTTATGATGTGGAAATCTGATGTTTTATCGAGGTCACGTGCCTTTTCACGTTGCCGCGTTTCATTCTTGTCTGGACCTGAATGCATGACCATCGTTGTTGCCTGTTGCAGCTGATGTGCTGTGCTGCTAAGCACGTGGATGAAGGTTCAACTATCGGCATGGAGGTAGGAAAACATTGGGAGAGAGCATTGCGCAAAGCGATAGAAAGAAAGAAACAAACAAAGATATAAACAAACAAAGATATAAACAAACACAGAATGAAAGAAAGAAAGACAGAAGAAAAAGAAGAAAGAAGGAACGAAACGAAGAAAGAAGGAAAGGAAGAAAGAAAGAGACAAAGGAAGAAGGGAAGAAACAAAGAAACAAACACAGAAGGAAAGAAATAAAGAAGAAAAAACAAAGAAAGAAGGAAAGGAAGAAAGAAAGAAAGAGACAAAGGAAGAAGGAAAGAAACAAAGAAAGAAGGAAAGAAAAGCAGTACGTCAGGCACGCGCACGCCAAGCTTCGCTTGGCCCCATTTTCCCGATAGGGTGAAAGCTCCACATTTTCTCCCCCCTTTTTCAACGCGAGTGCTTCGCGAAAGGCGCAGCGGGTGAAAAAGCCTTCGAGAGAGATAGCCGCATGCGACGCGGAGTACCGCACGTAGACGTGTATATAGTGAGAAATCTGCGCGCCCACGCATGTCGCTGGCGTTTAGAAACTGCGAACCTCATGACACCTGCCTGTAGACAAGTGAATGGTATCAGCGCTATCTCAATGTACCGATAAATACATACATAGATCGCGAACGATTGTCTTTGCTTTAGATAACGGACTGTTCGCGATGTTTTGATTGCAACCTTTACTCGATAAGTGCATGGAAGTGGATTGACACATTTAATGATAACGCGCATACCCATCAAGAAGGACAGGAAAGATATGTTGCAGTGACGGCATCGGCAAGAAGCTGCAAGCTTACGTGCACGAGACACTTGCGTAAGATTAACGAGAAGGGGTTCGGAACTTGACCCCTTGATCGACATCAGGCGGTCAAGTTCCGATAGGCACTACCATATGAAGCCTATATGGATAAGGAAGGGAGGAATAATAATAATATCCCGGGTTTTACGTGCCGAAAACACGATATGATTACGAGGCATGTCGCAGTCGAGAGCTCCGGAAATTTCGACCACCTGGTGTTCTTTAACGTGCACTGACATCGCGCAGTACGATGGGTCTGTAGCACTTCGCCTCCATGGAAATGCGACCGCCGCGTCCGGGATCGAACCCGCGACTTTCGGGTCAGCAGCCGAGCACCGTAACCACTGTACCACTGAGGCCGTCGGAAGGGAGCAAGGGAGGAAGGAAACAGAAGAAAGGGGTAAAGCAGGCATGTTAGCAAGTTCATAATTACCGGTATCTAAGTAACACTGGGGAGAAATGGGGTTGTTTTAAAACCAAGGGTGTAATGAGAGAGAGAGAGAGGCAGGGAGCAGATCATCGCCATCATCATCATCACCACCATCACTACGCCCACTGCAGGGCAAAGGCCTCCCCCATGTTCCGCCAATCAACCCGGTCCTGTGCTCTCTGCTGCCACGTTATACCCGCGAACTTCTTAATCACATATGCCCACCTAACTTTCTGTCTCCCCATCGCGCGTTTGCCTTCTCTTGGAATCCAGTCTGTTGCTCTTAATGACGAGCGGTTATCTTGCCTACGCGCTACACGCCCTGCCCATGCCCATTTCTTCTTGATTTCGACTAAGATGTCCTTAACACCCGTTTGTTCCCCGACCCACCCTGCTCTCTCCTTGTCCCTTAAGGTTACACCTGTCATTTACACCTGTAGGGAGCAGACACACAACGTCAAAGTCAGTCACGTTTCCGGGGTATGCGACATCACTCTTCAATCGCGATGAACACCGTTAGTCTATAGCCCCTCGTGCAAGCCTGCCGTCTTCAAAAATGCCTTCGTCGCTCTTAACTGCGATGACTTCCCAAGACGATTTTCCCCAAAGGTTTCCACCGACATCGGTCCTTTCGCTACGCTCGCCGATAGCAATCGCGAGTGATCGTCTACTCTTTCATTTATTTTCTATTTCAATAATAAAAAAAGATCGTCTATGCACCTTATATAGCGAGGATAATAGCGTAAGACCTGTGGTGCTTGGTCTACCAGAGACACGACTGTTCGGAAACTTGATTTATTTTTTATGCAAGCTAATCGACGGTTGTCTCACGCATGCGCAACTACTATTATCGATATGCCAGGGCTCAACCATTACACGCATTTCTTCATTGCTGTGCCTGTACAAAACTGCGCATTCATCGAATTTTGGCATGTATTTACACTCCCGACCATGTAAAGATAGATTAGATGGTGATAATAACAATAATCTTTGGGGTTTAACGTCCCAAAACCACGATATCATTATGAGAGACGCCGTAGTGGAGGGCTCCGGAAATTTCGACCACCTGGGGTTCTTTAACGTGCACCTGAACCTAAATGCACGGGCCTGCAGCATTTTCGCCTCCATCGAAAACGCGGCCGCCGCGGCCGGGATTCGATCCCGCGACCTGCGGGTCAGCGGTCGAGCACCACAACCACTAGACCACCGTGTCGGGTATTGATGGTGAGCGTCCGAATAGCGACCTCTTACGTTCCATTAATCTCTGGCTAACACAGCGGCCCGTCTGTCCTACGTAGAAGCGGCCGCAGCTGGAACCTTATATACCACACCTGTACGGCAATCAGGGAATTTGTTGGTATGTTTTACGAAACAGATGTCAGTCCGCTTCTTTTCTATTAGCCGCTCATTTTTCCTTTGCACGGCGGCAGATATCTTACATAGCTTATTGGCAGGCGTAGAAACAACATTAACGCCGTATCTACCTTTCTTTAGCCAGCGGGATACGCAATGAATGTAAGGGATACCTACGACACGTTTCTTCCCATTGCTTTCTGCAACCATGCTCGGAATGCACAAAACGGACTTCTTTAAACGTTCAGCGACAGTGGCCACTGCCACGCGAGGACAACCTACATCTAAAAGAGGTGTAACCTGTGCGCTAAAGCTGGCACTCATTTTGTACCTACACGACTTAGCGAGAGCAGACTTAAGGCACGACATGGCTATACCGTTTTTTTTATAATCTTAGAATGTTTCAACGAGAAGTTTAACAGCGGTTCTGGAGATATAGGAAAATAATGCCAGCATATGTAGTTCTTCTGAAACGTTAAGGAAATGTCTAAAAATTGTATTCCATCATTCTCAGGCAATTCTTTAGTATAGTTCAGCCCTCCTCCACCTAATTCAAATTGTTCGCTGACTAAGGTAACTGATTCAAAGTCGTCACCACTACAAAAAATTCACGACTAACTGTCGTCGCCTCCCACAATCGAGGAAACCATTGGTTTTCATTAAAAAGGTTTTGTTCTCTCTCTCTCTCCACGTAATGAAAAAAAAAACATTATAATATAACTGCATAAGGCGTCCGCTAAACGTTTGTCAATCCCGGAGCAACCTTGGAACCAATGCAAATTCCTGATTTCTGCACATAAACGTCTCCCTTCCAACCTACCAGCGTCGACTTCAAGTACGCGGAAACCATTTATAGAAAGTCCCCGTAGAAACACCACCACCACACTTATCAGTGAATCGAAGTTTGGCGTTAGCCAACCACCGATTAACTAGCATAAAGAAGAAATCAAATGTCTGAACAGTTATCTCTCACGCAGAGCAGCACGCTTACCGGTTTGATAGGCGTTGAAAACAACGATAGGCATCGATAGGCATCGAAAACAACGATAGGCATCGATATAGGCGACGAAAACTTATCTTGGCATGCCTGGGCACGCGAAGATAAGTTTTCGTGTTGACGTTGGGGCTGTCTTGACTTCTCTCTTGTGTCCCTGTTTACACGTCCTGTCTTTTTAACATGAATACCTACCATTTAGCTCGGCCCTCTGTTATTCTAATGCATAGTATAGTAGGTACAGGACTCCAAGAATATAATATATCCAGCAAGTTCGGAGAGTTCGGACGTCGCCCTTTAATGATGGAGGACGCCGCAGTGGTAAGGTCAGCAATACTCGTGAGACTTCTGGAGGAGAGAAAGACACGACAACTTCCGGTGAAGTGATGTATTTTATGTTGAGATTCCCTTTCGGGTAAAAAGAAAAGACAAACGGCGGCGCGCCGCAAGTGTTGCGCCGCGGCGGCGGCGTCGATCACTCTTGGGACTTCGGCGGCGGCGCGGCGGCGTACAGGTCTACTTCCTGCACATTCGCTTATGCATGTGCTGCGCTGTAGCGCAAGTTAATTGTTGGTAATCATTAAGTAATAGTCTCTAATTGTTGGGGTTTTACGCCCAAACACCACGATATGCTTTCCTTGACCTCATGCATCTGTTGGCTTCTTAAATACTTGCACAAGAACTCCCCTACGCACAAGATGCTCGCCGTGGTAGTTTAGCTGCTAGACCCTCATGTCCCACGACGTATCGACACATTCATGAATCACCTAAGACTCGGAACTGCTTACACAAAGCACTTTTTATTCCGGATTCAGCGTGCGCACTCATCATGTTCTAGCGGCCCCGACGACGAAGATGTGCATCATCTGCTGCTCGACTGTCCCAAGCACATGACACATAGACAGCGACTTGAACTGGAGCTCCACTCGCTGGACTTAGAGCGAAATTTCTTGTTCGTTCCTCAGACACAGAAAGGCTGCACTAAATATTGGGGACCTCCGGTCAGGACCCATCGAGCTCGGCTCGAGGGGCACACCGCAGGGCTCGGTGGTATCCCCGCTCCTGTTCAACATCGCCATGTACAAATTGTCTCAGAGGCTTTCGGAGGTCGAGGGCATCAATCACACCCTCTACGTGGACGACATCACCATATGGTGCGTCCATAGGCGTGCGCACAGGGGGGGCAGGGGGGGGCGGCCGCCCCCCCTAATCACCTAAGAGGGGGGGCGCAAAATCTGCCGCCTACATTGACCTCCCTAGTCACCTAAGAGGAGGGGGGGCGCAAAATTTGCCTCGTACATTGACTTAGTAGGGGGGGGGGGCGCTGCGATGAACCTTCGCCCCCCCTGATGGGGAACCCTGCGCACGCCTATGGGTGCGTCGGAGGCAGCGAGGGTAGGGTGGAGGAAGCCCTTCAGGAAGCGCTGGATCGCACAGAGGATTTTCTCGTTGGGACGGGGCTTCGCCTCTCCTCGAGCAAGTCGGAGCTCCTTCTGTACAGACCTAGTAGAACGGGGTTAAGCCTAAGGGCTGGGTCCCCCTGTCGGGGGTCAACATTGTACTCCACACCAGCGAGGGACACTCCATTCCCAGAGTTGAGGTTATCAGGGTTCTCCGTATGCTCATCGAATCCAACGGATGCAACGGGCATACCATCGCCAAAATGACCGCGAAGATGGACAGCATGATACGGGTAATTACTCTGGTCTCGAACAGTCGAGGTGGAATCAGAGAGGACCATCTCTTGAAGCTATTTCACGCGTTCTTGATGAGTCATATCATATACGTGGCGGCCATGCACTCCTGGCAGAATCACGAAAAGGTGAAGCTTAATATACTCATTCGAAAAAGCATCAAACGGGTGCTGGGTATTCCGATGAATGCCAGCACAACGAGGCTAATGCAGCTCGGGGTTCACAACACGTTAGAGGAAATTATCGAGGCGCAGCACACGGCTCAGGTTGCCAGGCTGTCTACTTCGCCCGCTGGCAGGGAGATTCTGGCGGTTCTGGGTTGTAATCCATCTCTTGAGGAAGAATGCAAGTTTAGCCTTACTAGGGAGCAGCGAGCCAGTATAACTGTTTTCCCGCTTCCCCGCAACATGCATCCGCAGCACAATGCAGGCAGGCAAAAGGCCAGAGGCGAGGCCTTACTAAAACAAATTCGCGATGACCCGCACTCCGCATGCTTTGTGGACGCCGCGCAGTACGGCAGATCGGCAAACTTTTCGGTCGTCCTAGTGGACCACAGTGGCGCAGTTCTCAACTCTGCATCTCTCATGAATACCACCCCGGCTAGAGCCGAGCAGGCCGCGGTGGCTCTCGCTTTACTTGACGAGAATAGACATCGATTCTACACCGATTCTCGCGCGGCTGTTAGAGCCTTTGCATCAGGATTCGTTTCCGCCGAGGTCGCACACATCCTAAGTGACAGAGTCATTTCCTCACACACCATCACGTGGTTTCCGGCTCATCTGGGGTCGTACTTATCCTCTCTCACTAACCTCAACGAGGTCGCCCACACCCGCGCGCGCGAGCTAATCCACCGCGCCGGGTTGGACGGAGGCGGTACCTCGGGGACTGGTCGGGAGGTCTTTCGAGATCCTTTATTCACGTTCAACGAGGTTTCTAAGCACTACCAGCTGTCTAGGTGAACGTTTCCTCTTCCGCACGAGAAACTCTCCAGGCCGCAGGCTGCCACGCTTCGAATGCTGCAGACCAGGCCTTATCCTAGTCTGTCAACCCTAAGTTCTTACACGGACGCTTTTGAACCGGACTGTCCCGATTGTGGCACGCGAAGCAATTTAGATTACATGCTCTGGCGGTGTCCCTCCTTAAGGGGCCCTCAACGCCTCACTGAAGAAGAGGGTGCTCCGAGCTAAGAAGCTCGAATCTACTACACCAGTTAAGGGCCGTCCAGAGGGCCCACGACGCGGCGGTGAGGCTTGGCCTCCCCGTTCCCACGTGGGAGCGGCCCGCGGCGCTGCCGCCCTGAACGGCTGCGGTGCTCCTCAGGACTATCCTAAAGTTCATTGTCTGTCTGTCTGTCTGTCTGTCTGTCTGTCTGTCTGTCTGTCTGTCTGTCTGTCTGTCTGTCTGTCTGTCTGTCTGTCTGTCTGTCTGTCTGTCTGTCTGTCTGTCTGTCTGTCTGTCTGTCTGTCTGTCTGTCTGTCTAATACTTGCGATGAATATTGAGCGGACTACATCGAAAGTGTGCACTGCGATTGTATGTGTTCTCTGTTAAAACGAGAACTTCTGAACTTACCAAATGCAGGACTGTATATGGATATATATATTCTTTTTTTCTTAATTATTTTTCAATCCTAACAACGAAGTGGAAAGGGGCAGCCGTCGCCAAGAAATGGCGACAACTCCTTCACTTATTTTTATTTCAATAAAAGAAAGGTGTTAATTGTGCAGCTAAGCTATAGGACGCTGGTTCGATTCCCAGTCACAGCGGCCGCGTTGGGGAAGAAATGCGAAAACACCCGCGTCCTTCAGTTAGTTGTACGTTTAGGAACCACACGTGGCCGAATTAACACGGAGTCCCCCACTGCGACATGACTCATAATCATGTCGTGGTTTTGGCGTGTAAAACCCAAAATTTAATTTACAGTTCGGTCGGTCGACCGACCGACCGACCGACTGTGGGCCGCCGCGAAGACAATTCCCATTTCGTACGGCGCTTAGCTGCTGAGCACAAATTGACGGGCCGTCATCCGGATTCGAGAAGTTCACCTTCACAATATAAATGTACCTCACCGACGCACACACCGATCCCCGTCAACCGTCGTCCGATAAACAATACATATTATCAGCGTTTCACGCGGGCCACCTGTAATAGAAACTACTTTGCTGTATGTACACAGGCCGCGATGGTCCGCGCGTTTCGCAACAGAAACTCAGAAACGTTTACAGATATACATGCACCGGCAACTCGTTCTCAACCAAGGACGCGCCGAGTACCGGTGTCCAGGTTCCTCGAAAGGCGGATATCTCCAACAATGGCGGAGATATCAGCGCCCCTTACGCCTATATCTGCCGCGTGATAAAGTGACACTCGAAGTGCCCGCGAAGATACCTTTGACTTCACGATTTACGTCACATACCAAAATGGATATCTCACTTTTGTTTCCCCACCCCTTTTCTACTTTCAAGATCGCGAGATAGCTTTACGGATGCACCCCTCACAGTAGTTCTCATCGTGGTCATATATAAACAAGTAAGCGCAGCCGAAGCACTTCATTATATGCGGGAGTGTCCGGAAAGCTTAAAGTAGGTAAGCACTCCTCATTCACTGTTTATATATGAACATGATCCCTATATAGTACAACTTGTACGAAGCTGCTGCTAACTGGAAATATATTGAATTGCTATATAAACACCTAAAGATATCTATGCAGATTGCATTCATTACGCCGCTCTGAAGTCGCCATGAAGTCTGCTTTATTTTCATTTTCATTCTATCCTTCGGGTGCACATGTCACTATACAGTTCCCTTCGTTTTAACATCCGGCATTGCGGGAAAAAAGAAAGTGGCATTGTGATTCTGTTTGCTGTAACCTGCGTGACCGCGATAGCCGTCCTCTTCTTTCTTTGTTTTTTTTCCCACGCAGCATTGAAACGTTATTGGTTTCGCACAAAGGACAGTTTTACGCCTGTCGATATCTTGATTCATCGTTTATAATAGGCGCTTTGATATTAGTTATCGTTTTCCCTTTTTGGTCTCATAGTTTGCGACGTGTTTATTACTACGAAATGAGAGAGGGTGACGTAATGTGAAGCAATGATTGCGTTTGCCTTTTCCTTTCCTCAACCTCTCCTCTCTCTGTAGTGATACGCCTTTCTTGGCATTCCCCTCTACTGAGGTGGTAAGAGTTGTGTTCAAATAAGAACGAAAACGAAGTCCTGGTCACCAATCCCGATTTTGGTGAAATTTACTGCAGGGGCAAATTTTGGACCCAGAACTGAAGTTAGTTTAATGAAAAAAAGAATTCGTTCGCCTAAAAATATAGATCTACAAATTTCGGTCGCCAAACACATTTTACCGCCGATTTCGCAGTATCTGAATCTTGAGCGCACGTAGGGAAAAAAACGGTACACTTCTTGGTCACAGTCTCCATTCCCACCAAAGAACGAGTGAATTGCAGTATGATGAGTATGATTTCACTCTGCTGTGAAATTCATTTCGAGAAAAAAAATCATAAACATGGTAAACTACCGAAAAAAATCCGGCAGATCCCACGCATTGTGGGAATCGATGTAATGCGAAGCAGCCAGCAAAGAGCTGCATACATCGCTTTGTTTATTTTTGAGCCAAATGAAATCATTCATGCCATGGCATCTAGTTCTACATATATCGCATGTTTGCCATGCACGCGTGCATGCACGATGTGATATACACCATGCCAGTGAAGCGTATATTCTGGTGTATACACTGCATGACCGGTCATTTATGTTCATTACGCACTCCTGTCATGCCATACCAATTTTGGTGTATATCCAGTTATCTAAACGACCGGAAGCGCACCATAACAGTGTCACGTAAATCATACCGTACATGACATGCATAACATAATTCGTATGTTAGGACCTGTCATTTATGTTCGTCATACAGTCACATCGCACAATACCAATTTTGGTGTATATCAAACGAGCGAAATGGCCGTGAGTCCACCATGAGCGTGGCATGTAAATCATGCCGTAAATGATATGCATATCATAATTTTCAAGTTACCACCTGTCGTATATGTTTGCCATACAGTCACGTTGCGCAATACCAATTTTGGTGTATATCAAGCGAGCTAAACGGCCGCGAGTGCATCATGAGCGTGGCATGTAAATCATGTCGCACATGACTTGCCTGTCACGATTTTCATGTTACCACCTCTCATTTACGTACGTCATACAGGCGCGTCGCGCAATACCAATTTTAGCGTATATCAAGCTAGTGAAACGTCCGCGAATGCACCATGAGCGTGGCATGTAAATCATGACATGCATGTCATGGTTTTCATGTTACCACCTGTTATTCATGTTCTTGATACAGTCACATCGCGCAATACCAATCTCGGGGCATATCAATCTAGCGAAACGGCCGCGAGCGCACCATGAGCATGCCATGTAAATGATGTTCTACAGGACACGCATGTCATGATTTTCATGTTACCACCTCTAATTTACGTTCGTCATACAGTCGCGTCGTGCAATAGCCATTTTGGTGTATATCAAGTCCGCGAAGCGGCCGCGAATGCACCATGTGCTTGGCATGTATATCATGACACACATGACATGCATGTCATGGTTTTCATGTTACCACCTGTTATTCATGTTCTCCATACAGTCACATCGCGCAATACCAATTTTGGTGTATATCAACCTAGCGAAATGGCCGCGAGTGCGTCATGAGCGTGGCATGTAAATTATCTCGTGCATGACACGCGTGTCATGATTTTCATGTTACTACCTCTAATTTACGTTTGTCATACAGTCTCGTCGCGCAATATCAATTTTCGTGTATATCAAGCCTGCGAAACGGCCGCGAATGCAGCATGAGCGTGGCATGTAAATCATGACATACATGACATGCATGTCATGGTTTTCATGTTACCACCTCTAATTTACGTTCGTCATACAGTCGCGTCGTGCAATACCAATTTTGGTATATATCAAGCCCGCGAAACGGCCGCGAATGCACCATGAGCGTGGCATGTAAATCATGACAGACATGACATGCATATCATGGTTTTCATGTTACCACCTGTTATTCATGTTCTTCATACAGTCACATCGCGCAATACCAATTTTGGTGTATATCAACCTAGCAAAACGGCCGCGAGTGCGTCATGAGCGTGGCATGTAAATCATGACGTGCATGACACGCATGTCATGATTTTCATGTTACCACGTGTCAGTTATGTTCGTCATGTCGAAATGTCTCGTCATACCAGTTTTCGTATATATCCATTCATTTAAACTGCCGCGAGCGCCCCGAGACCATGTCATGTAAATCATGCCGCACATGACATGCGTGTCATGATTTGCGCATTAGGACCTGCCATTATGTTCGCCATGAATTCTTGTCACGTCATACCAGTTTTGGTATATATGAAATTAACCAAACGGCCGCAAGAGCCCCAAGGCCGTGGAATGTAAATCATGCTGTTCATGACATGCATGTCATGATTTTCATGTTATGACCTGTCATTTATGTTCGTAATACGTTCATGTTATTCCATACCAATTTTGGTATACATCCGATTAACGAAACGGCCAGGAGAGCACAAAGTCGTAGGCGGCTAGATAGATAGATAGATAGCTAGATAGATAGATAGATAGATAGATAGATAGATAGATAGATAGATAGATAGATAGATAGATAGATAGATAGATAGATAGATAGATAGATAGATAGATAGATAGATAGATAGATAGATAGATGCGCTCAAACTCGCAGAAGTTCGCTAAGAAATGCTTCGCATTTAATACCTGCTGTTCAGGAATTTATTGCTTTATACAAGTTAATCTGACAATAATAAAACTCCGTAAATATCGACTTCGGTATTTGTGCTTTGCTTTGATATAATTTTTGTAATTTCCGTAAGCACCGTCATGCTTAAACACTGTGCTGAAACCTGTGTGGTTTACTGAAAGCGTGAAGTTTTCAGAATCCTTTTTTTAAAGGCCATTTTTAATTTTTCTTTAAATCTTTATGCTTGAAGTCAAGGACGTTGCGTGCCACCTTGTGCGAAAAAAGAATTACAGTTTCACCGCAAGGGCGAAGCAATGAATGCGATAGCAACAAAGTGGGATGTGAGACGAAGTAAGGCTAGAAGCTAACTCTTTTGGATCTCATGTCGCGCAACTCTACAAGACGCTGGTGTAAGAGAATACGGCCGCTCCAGGGAGCGAAGCGGCTTTCGTGCTGCCTGTCGTCTCAACGCGAAGTAAGCGGTGAAAGTAGAGCACGTACAAGGATATATACGAGCCGTCTACTGATGTCTGTCGAGATAGCGCGCGCCCCAGCGCGCGCGACCGCGCCCTTTAGATCAAAGTTCTGAGTTGCTGCTCGAACGACGCATCCCCCCGCCCCTCAACCGGCGCCCCTTCATGCTCCTTCGCGCGACGAAAAACGGGCGAGGCGTTTCCCTTCTGCTTGAGGAGCCATCGACGGCAGGCCTCACACGCGGTATGATGTTATCGCATGCGCCGTTCGTGCGACAGAGATAGCCGGCTCGTTTCCTCTCTGCTTCAGCCGCTGTAAGGTTCGGAGAAACCAGAGAGCCGGGGGGAGGCCGTTGACGCCTGTATGCCCGCAACGTCGCCCGCGCAAACTGAGAGAAGGCGCGCGGGTTGCAGACGGCGGCCACCGGAAAAATTAACAATGCCACCATTACTGGACTGCAAGGTCAGTCACCGGAGGCAAGTTGACGCCGAGGGAAGTGTGCGCTACCGCGGAAGAACTGGGGAGGTCACCCCACCCCACCCTTTCGGTAGAGCCCTTTCCCCGTGAGTGCAGCTGCACGGACGCTAGGAATAGGCGTGCCAATTAAGGTCGGCGAGACCACGTGACTGCAAGTGGGGAAAGTGGGTGCTCAGGAAGAGACAAAAAGACTTGACCGTGGGAAGAAGTGCAGTCTGGTGACTCTGGTCTGAGCAGTGTCACTTCTAGGTAGTGCTCGAGTCCCCCGAGGTTGGACGATGTCCAAAGTAGCCGGCCAGAATTTGTAAATACCTTGTAAATATGCACCTTCTGTAACCTTTGCTGTATATAGAAGTACTTGATCCACAATCTCCAAGATTCTGCTCGCTAGTCGCCACAAGGACCGTCTCTGACGGGGCACCTCGAGTGCGGAAATTTCACCAGCCTGGTGGTCAGCCCCTGGCTGAATCACGCGGATCCTCGGATCGCGGGTGAAGAAAACTTTATTGCCGCGTTCGTCCCCAGTGCTCCATTAAGAGAAGGAAGTGCGCCTGGGGCGCGTCACGTGATGCACAAGACAGATAACCGACGGTCAGTAAAGGCCAATGGTCCGTGCCGCCCCTCGTCACCGCACCTTCATTCGCTATATCCGCTGAGGTATACCTAAGCGGTTGCTGCCTGGTTAAGTTTAGCTAGGTGAGCAAAGGTCGCGGGATCGATTCCTGCAGCGGCGGTAACGGTTTGAGAGCGGCGAAAAGTCGATTAGGGTGCGCGTCAAAGAACTCCAGGCGGTCAACGCTGATCTCAGCCAATTCGTGGTTTAGACACGTAAAGCCTCACAATTTAGAATTTTCCTTTTCCAGAATTTTCCATGACGTAGCCTACACTATTCTGGCAATAACCGAAGCATGATTGTCACACCTGCATATATAGTTTTTTTTTTCTTATGAAGGTTTTTTCAGCATACACTGCACCGCACAAAACGCGAGAACCAGCGACACCTTTTTAAATCCTAGAAACCCAGCTGCAGCTCACCACATTTTTCTATGTTTTCCTTTTTTATCTATATATAATATTGGAGAGCGCGAAAACAACTGGTATATGAGCACGTGTACATGTTCTGTTTTCTTTCTTGCATGTTGTAACTTGCATAAAATAGTCGGTCTCTCTCTGCCTATCTATTTGCTTCCTTTTACGACCAAGCACATTCCTACACGTCTTCTTCCGCAAGCGTCGGCCGCTTTACCTGGGTCAAGACAGAAGCGAACTCTATAAGGACGCTACATCACGCACGCACGCACGCACGAACACGCAAGTGTAAGTCTACACAGCCTCGCTTATTACGAGCGGTCGTCTCCAACGAGCGAGACGTCGCCTCCTTTCGCAGTAGCGTCACGTCCTCTTGGTGGTCCACATCGACGCTGGTATCGCTCCGACGCCGCGATGACTTGAGAGAGAGCTCGGTTTGAAATATAAGTATAAAAACATATAGTGAAAGAACAAACACCCGTCGGGGACGTGAAGGCCCCGCGCACCGGCGGTTGTCTGTGGGCGTACGTAGTGGTTGCAGCGGGCTGCTGGCTGCTGCTGCTGCTGCTGCTGCTGCTACCAGCGGCGGTTACGGCAGAAGCCCGCTCCCTTTTGCCATTCGTGAATTCCCATCGCCCGAGCCACACACAAACACACGCGACTTCGTCGTGCGCTACATCACCGCGTAAGTGAGTGTGAATGCGTGCTCCAGTGACCTGCGGAATATCGTATCACTTGACTGGTGCGTGCAACACGTATGCGCGACGCTTCTCCTCCCGTTGCTGTTCGAGATTTCCGCCGGAGGCCCCGTGTAACAGGTCAGTCCTACGAACCACTATGGAGTTACAGGACAGTAGTGGCTTTTGCCAGAGTCGTTACATCGTATACGTCAAAAGGGTTTGACTTAAGCTGTCGGAAAGAGAAATGATAGGTGTGAGCTTAAGGGACAAGAAGAGAGTAGTGTGGGTCAGGGAACAAACGGTTCTTAAGGACGTCTTAGTCGAAATACAGAGCAAATGGGCATATGCGCGCATCTTCAAGTTTGAGCGCGTGACTTCCGGTGAACGGCCAAAGAAGGCGTATATAAGGTTATGCGCGACCGGAGAAACAGCGGAAGGATAGATGAAAGGCGCTCAGTGAGATTATCCTGAACTGATTACGGTTGGCTACCCTGCACTGGGAAAGAGTGAAGGGGAGAAAACGTTTGAGAGGAGTAGAGAAAGTGACGGCACCAACGTAGAACAGTGCCGTGTTCGATGTCAGAAACAGTGGCGTATATCCTCTTCAGATCTCGCGTGCATTAAAAAAAGCCCATTTGTTCTTTCCCAGCTTTCGAAATTCGCGCCACTATTAGATCTAACATTCTTGGTGCAGTCGCATTCTCTATCATGTGGTGCCATCTGGTCAGTAATACAGGAAGCATACTACAGTGGAAGCCAAGTTTTCCCGCTTTGAAACATGGCGTCATTCTTGTCTTCCATGTTGTCTTCGACGTTCTGCTCATGGCGCCCAAGTAATTCACAAATTTCTCAATAATCATCGAGTCATATTTCTTAATTAGTGCTTAAATATACTTAGGAAGGCTTTAGGAATAATTTCCGCATGTTATGTAACCCTAAGGTCGAGTATTTTTGTTATCACAAGCTGTTTTCTTCAATTGTGCATTATAATGCACACTCGGTCTCAATATGTGCTTTATCTGCGTATCTTTACCAATCTAATGCGGTTGGTTACTCATTGGCATTAAGCTTTGGCGTTTGATTCACCTAGCAATCAGTGATAAAGAAACGTGTTCTTGAGGCAATAACTAGCAATGACACCTCGGACGCGGAATTGTCTGACAATGAGACTGCCCCTTCCCCATTACCTATTGTCGAAAGACAGGTGTGGTGCAGATTTTGACAATGAGTCACAACGGAAGCTGGTGAAGGCCACGGTCGGGCCCTGCGTCCTGGGCCATGAGGAACTGCGCAAGCAAGCCACATGCCAGAGCTTGTGGACTAGGGATCCTCCTCGAGGTGCCGAAACCCAGGATGTTCTCAGCGAACAAAGTTCCGGTGCATCGCGTGTCACATCTTTCTTTGCGTAAAATCTGCGCGAAACTGCTACAAGCAGTATAACAACAAATAAGAGTGCTTTTCGAGAGCAAATGGAAAATTGTTTTATAGGCGAGTGTTGTTCGTTTCCCGTGCATTAAGACCCAGTGTTCATTATTGGTGTGCGAAAACTGTTTGCCGTACAGACGCAATTTTTTTCTTGTGTAATTAAGTACGCGTGCGCATTCCAAAAATGTGTTTTGATTTCACCTGTTAGGCCACAAATTTACTCGGGTTTCAGAAGGATATACCAACTATATATACCAAAGACCGTGTACAAGGGCGCGATACTCTGTTCCAGACATGGTGTGCAGAGTTCCCAGCAGGCAAAAAAAGAAAAAAAAAGGGGGCAGCTACCCAACAGTGGTGCGAAGAGTTAATAAACAGCGTTAGCTGGTGATGTTTCGCTCCTCCTTGCCCTCGCTTCTCTTCCCCACCCCTTGCTATACCATGCTATACACGCCCCCCCCCCCCCTTTTTTTAAATGAGAATTCTGCACGCGCCTATGCAAAGCACAACCATCCGAATAGATCTCGCAAACAATATTATACAAGAGCGCGATGCTGCTGTGCGGCGCCAAGGAATCGGCATAGAATGAGCCTACTCTGCACATTGGGTCGTCGACCCACACGCGCGAGACGCCCGGAAGATGCTCTCAGTCTACAACTAAACGTAAACACATAACCAAAAGGCTTTACAGCACAGAGGTAACCTGCTATATATATCGCAAATAGCGCTTAGCCAAAGCGCTCGCGCTTCCATCTGCGTTATCTGTCATCCTGTTCCAACACAACCCAGCGTGCAGTCTAGGTGTTAGCCGGGCTGTAAAAACGGGACGAGCTGTGCACTCGCCGGAAACTGTTTATGTCTTCCGCTTAAATAAGTAGCTGCAAAAGATAAGCACCATATCGGTTTCGGTTTATGCGTAGTTCCCTTGTTATTGTTAGGCGTCACTGAGTCGCTGACGGCTCCTGGTGATACATTTAGTGTATAAACACCAGTGAGGTCAATATCATACGTGTTTTTTAAGCTCATCTAGACGTTCTACTGTAGCCTGAAGAATGCCATCCAACCATGTGTGGCACGAAGGATTTTGCTTTCTTTAAAACTGTTATTTCTTAGCAAACCAAAAACACTTTGAGCGTTTCTTTCTATCTATCTATCTATCTATCTATCTATCTATCTATCTATCTATCTATCTATCTATCTATCTATCTATCTATCTATCTATCTATCTATCTATCTATCTATCTATCTATCTATCTATCTATCTATCTATCTATCTATCTATCTATCTATCTATCTATCTATCTATCTATCTATCTATCTGGTCATGACATGAATAACGTGAAAATACTGTCGTGTACGTCGTAAAATCCTTTCCTCCAGAGACGTGTGGCACATACCCGTATAAACGGACCGCGGTATCGGGTATGCGCCAAAGGTGATTGACAGCTTACATCTACCCAAGAACCTGCGGGAACAGACATTGGTAATTTAAATGCGAGGGCGTTAAGAAAAACCACATCGGCAGCACTGACCCGACGAATGCAAAGACTAAATATGAGGATCCCAGCAGGAATCAAAACCAAGCATTCTGCGTGGCACTCAGGTATTCTACCACCACACAGCCACGCCAGGTCTTTAAACGCTTTGAAAAAATGGCCCTATATGCAGTCGTAGTGTCGGTGCAACGTGAATTGTGCCTGCAGTGCTGGCTATCTATTTTTATAACAAAGCAATACACATTACATATGTACTCCTCTGATATAGGCGTCATATCGGGTTAACGTCGATTTCTGTTCGAGTGTTGACTCCGCTTTTATGGTAGTCTAATAAACATTACATTTGTATTCCTATGATTTAGCAAGCTATATTCAAGCGTTGCTCGATCTCGGGGGAATACGCCAACGAAATTTACGTAAGATATTCACCTAATCGCACCGTAATGTGCACTTCGTTTTGATAATACTGACGTATGTGCTCTAACGTGAGTGCTGACGTTACGTCAGACCACAAGTTACCCTTTAAACGCTATTGTAGTCGACGTGCCTGGCATGTGCACACAACTGCGACACTTTTAAAAACACTTCTATCCACTTCGTAATGCTTGGCTCAAAGCCAAAAAATGCAGCATAGACAATTGATTACTGCTTCGCATGAAACCGATTCCCGCAAGGCGTGGGATCTGTTTTGTTTTTGTTATGTTTTTTATCTTTATGCGATAGTTGTTTATCGTTTGTTAGTTTAGTTGTTGTGCGCGCATGCAACAGTGAAACAACTGTCGCTTTTGCCTTTCGGTGTACAATAAAACCTGGCCGGTTTCTGACTTTAACTTGAAGTGAGCGCTATTCTTGTCCAGGTCCCGTTTGTTGTGCATCTTGTGTGTTTCGCGTTTCCATTTACCATCATAGAAACTGGAGGTCGAATTAATTTTGTTTTACTTTTTAATTGTTTATGTCCTGTTTTATGCGCATGCCTCAACGCTGCGCGTAAGTGTGACGTCACGGATTTCAATGTATATTTTTCCAGTTCGGCCTGCTAAGCCCGAATGAAAGGTAATCAACGAAATTTTATAAGCCCGATGTATGGCTTCCCCTGCGACACTTTTTGAATATGATCAGAAAGCACTGCTGATCGGTAGTCGAGGCACCTGCGAATGTGTAGGCCAAATATTGCGGTACTGCACGCGGCAGGGCATTTACAATTACGTTTCAAAAACACCAACAAATCGCTCGCTCTTCTCTCGGCAAATTACGTCATCGACGGGTCCGACTACGTCAGCGAAGGAAAGTATACGGACATTGGCTGATTTGATGACCGCCGGAACATGCTCAAGGTCATGATGCGCGCCGACGTAGCTACTTGCCCCTTTGTCGTTCCCCCTTTGTAGCTTACAGCGCGCTCGTCGGGACGAGAGGAGAGAGAAAGCGCTTAAAGCGTGCACCAAATCCCTGTATACCTCTGCTCGTACTTGTCGTATTCAAAGATTTCATTGCGGCAATCGATTCGTGAGGCAACAAACTTCGATAGTGAGGTCCTTCGATGATCACCTGTGTTGCATGGCCCCTTTAAGAATACCGTGTAGTTCAGCTGTATCTATTGCTATAGATTAACCGCATATACCCGAAAAGAGGCCACAGAAATCTATGAAGTCATGAAGAGCTTTTGCGCGGCAACTTCAGAGAAGCGTCGCCACCCACTTTTCATTTTCGCAGTGACTATTCTGTGGTCCAGACCACAGAATAGAGTGCAGCTTTATTCTGTGGACCACACAATAAACTTGCGCGCTGTGGGCTGTGCAGAAATGTTCTGTAGCCCAAGCAGCCCACCTCTCGTGACGACGGTTTCTGCGCACCAGACCTCAGAATAGAGTCCCAATCATAGAGTTTGGTCCCAATCTATTCTGTGGACCAGAACACGGGGTAAACTGCAGCTTTGTTCTTTGAACTAAACCACAAAATAAAGGTCAGCTTTATTTTGTGGACCACAACAAAGAGACTTGTGCTGTGGACCGTGCGCACCAGACATCGCTGTAGCCCAAACAGCGCACCTCTCTTGACGACGGGTTTCTCTCACAAATTGGTAGGGTTTATTCTGTGGTCTAATTCACAGAATAAGCACTGCGCCCTCCTCTCTTGACGACAGCTCTTCTCGCGAATCGCAATATTCGCTCGCAGCTTTGTAAATATAAGTCCGGACCAAGGAGGCCATTTCCGGGCATAGTACGCGAGATGGAAGACGCTTATGCGTGAAAGGTTCGAAATACGAAGGCGAAGCCCACCTTTGGCATGCTTGCTGGTCTGACATGCCAAAGCAGGTAAACTTGTCCTGAATTGAAGCAGCAAAAAGAAGGCGTATAATAACAAATGACAGCGGTTCTAAAAATTTCTGGACCTGATCTGTCGAGTGCGCAACACTTAATTCACTCTCACCACAGTACATTTGTGTCATGCAAAAAGAAAATGCGCATTATAGATCTGCACGGGAGACTCAAATTTTCAGCGATCCCCCCGATTGTGCGAACACGGCCACAGATCTTAAGAACAGCGTCAACGCCACCGCGAGAAGGGAATCATAACGACAAAGGGCGACACTACTAAAATACTCTGGCCCTGATCTCTCGCGTCAGGACACACTTCAGTCACTTTCACCGCAGTGCATTAATGTCGTGCAAAAAAAATGCACTGAGATTGGCAAGGGTCTACTTTAGCTGTTTCTGTAAAGTTTTCAGACGTTGACGATCGTACCAGTACTCGTAATTATACGGCGCGTGCAAGTGTATCTAATTAAGTGACAAAGTGTGCTGTGTCCAGTGACTAGTAGGTTCTCGCCAATCTTATTGCGCTTTTTTTTTTTGCTTGACACAGGTGTATTGCGGCGAAAGTGGCTTAAGCGTTGCGTACTCGATGGATCAAGGCCAGAAAATTTTATACACGCTGTCATTTGTTATTATTGTTTTCTTTTCGCGGTGGCGCTAGCGTTCTTTTACGGGTGATTTATGGCCGCGCCCATTCAGGAGGATTGCTCAAAATTCGAGTCTCCCGTGCAAATGTTAGTGCACTTTTTCACATGACACAAACGTACTGTGGTGAAAGTGACTAGTGTTCCGCACGCGATAGATCAGGTTCACGAAATTTTAGAACCCACAATAACAAGTTTATCTTCGGCTGATATCAATACTGGCATATGTCAAAACATTGGAATCTTTCACGCATACGCGTCTTCAATAGCGATTCACAAAACGGCGAGCACATATTGAGATTCGCGAGAGAAGCTGTAGTCAAGGGAGCTCGAGCGTTGGCAAATCGAAGTCTTCATGGGGTGGGTTCAATTCCTTCTGAGGGCATTAACAGTGCCTGTTCTGTGGACCAGACCACAGAATGAACCCTCGCAATTTGTGACAGAAAACCGTCGTCAAGAGAGGTGGGCTGCTTGGGCTACAGAACATTTCTGCACAGCCCACAGCGCGCAAGTTTATTGTGTGGTCCACAGAATAAAGCTGCACTCTATTCTGTGGTCTGGTCCACAGAATAAAGCTGCACTCTATTCTGTGGTCTAGACCACAGAATAGTCACTGCGTTTCATTTTTCTTTTATGGCTTACCGAGCGTCTTTTCGCGGTTCGAGTGGATCGCTTCAAAAGCCACATAAAGAATAGAGAAAAGAAGCGACAGCGGACTTCAGTCATTCTTTCTGCTATGAACTCGTTTTACTGCTACAGAAGCATTTCACCCACCGTGAAGATAAGACGATAACGGCGCTACGCCGTTTTTGCTCCCTGAAACTTTCGCGGCCGGCTTATACTTAAAACACCCCAATGGTGTCGGCGTCTCGTATCTGGCGTTTACTGTCGTTCTTGAAAGAAGCGCATCGTTAAATGCCTCTCGCTTTCCGGCCTTCATACGAGTCCATCTGAAGGTATAGTCGCTTCAGATCCAATCTCAGGGGTTGAAATATCCCACGTCAACTAAAGCCGTATTCCTCGGCTTGGTGCGTGCAACACGTCGGCACCGTGTCATCAGTTGCTCAGCAAAAGAGTGCTCGCTTTTCAACCTCGGTGAGTCGATCTTCTAAGGAAGCGTTTATACAGTTGTTCTCGATAAGCTAGAAACTGGCATTAATCCTATCACATTACAGCGGGGTTGTGAAAGAAAAAAAGAAAATGCAGGAACAATGTGTAGTCTGTAATTAAATTGAAGATAAAGTAATTATACCACTTAATCAATAAAGAATCAATATGTCGTTTTGAAATTAAATAAAATAGGCAGGGGTGTGCGAATATAAAATTTTCAACTTCAAATCGAATTCGAATAACGAAAACAAAGTGTGAATCAAATTGGAAATTTTTCGAATATTTTTATATGCGAATAGTACAAGTGCAGACATTTGCAAAATATTTAGAGCGCAGCTCTTAGGCGCCCGTGCCTGCGTTGAGCGGCGTCGCCGTTGGCTGGCGTCGGCGGCGTAACCGATAGAGCGAACGAGTACGAAAGAGCGAACGCGCTGTCGATATCACGAGCCACTGGCGTCTAACCTCGCTTTCTTCCTCCGTCACGCGCGCTGGCCCCTCGGTCGGAACTCGTGCTCATGCAGGGCTAGCACGTGCACCGCGGCTGGCTTCGCTTGTCCTAACGGGGCTGTCGGCGTTTCGCTTGGTTCGCGACGCCTGCAGTGAACAGAGTGGTGTGCGTAGCACTCGAGCACTGGCATTTTCTATGGCAATATTGTCACGTGGTCGTGACGTCGACGAAGACAGCAGTCAGCGTTTGCAGGATGAAACTGTTTATTTGGCCGAACTTGTGGCCGGAAAATGAGAACTCGAACTACAGCAATACACGCTGTACAAAGATAGCGGCGAACAGGGCGTCGTCCGTCGATCAACTGACAAGCGGTCAAGCGCGTCGGCTTTTATACAGGCGCTATGGAACTTTCCAGCAATATCGCTGGTGGTGGCGTTATCTCTCGACAAAGCTGGAACATTCGCGTGCGGCGCGCAATCTTAACAAAACGATCTACTAAAATCGTGAAGCTTCTCGAACACTGCTTCGCGGCCAGCGTCGAGCGTTAATAACCGTCCTTGCTGGTCAAACTCGAAAACATCAAAATAAAAGAAGAAGCGGGCGTGGCATTGCCCCCCTCTGAAAAAAGCATCGTCCCGATGCTTGCAACAGAACATGGAAAGGAAAAAACAAGTGCATACACAAACAAATTACAATAACAAAGGAAAAAGTAGAGTCCCCAGGTTCGCTAACGCGCAAAAAACGGCTTAAGGCGCACGACATGGACGACTTCAGGTCGTGCGCGGCGTCGCTGGGAGTTCGTAATGCCGTCCGGGACGACCTCGTAGTCAGAGCGCCGTGACGTCGAAGCACCTTGTATGGGCCGAAGTATCGCCGAAGAAGTTTTTCACTGAGCCCACGTCGGCGTATCGGCGTCCAGACCCACACACGGTCACCGGGTTGGTACTCCATGTGGCGGCGTCGAAGGTTGTAGCGGCGGCTGTCAGTCGTCTGCTGGTTCTTGATCCGTAGGCGGGCGAGCTGTCGTGCTTCTTCGGCGCGCTGTAAGTAAGCGGCGGCGTCGAGATTGTCTTCGTCGGTGACGTTGGGTAGCATGGCGTCGAGCGTCGTCGCCGGGCTTCTTCCGTAGACCAACTTGTACGGCGTCATCTGCGTCGTTTCTTGGACGGCCGTGTTGTAAGCGAAGGTCACGTACGGAAGGACGGCGTCCCACGTCTTGTGCTCAACGTCGACGTACATGGCCAGCATGTCGGCGATGGTCTTATTTAGACGCTCTGTGAGGCCATTGGTCTGTGGGTGGTAGGCGGTGGTGCGGCGGTGGCTCGTCTCGCTGTATTTGAAGATCGCCTGAGTTAGGTCCGCAGTAAAGGCGGTACCTCTGTCTGTTATGAGGACCTCTGGGGCGCCATGACGCAAGACGATGTGCTCCACGAAGAACTTGGCTACCTCGGCGGCAGTGCCTTTGGGCAAGGCCTTTGTCTCGGCGTAACGGGTGAGGTAGTCAGTTGCTACGACGATCCACTTGTTGCCGGAAGTCGACGTCGGGAACGGCCCCAGTAGGTCCATCCCGATTTGCTGGAACGGCCGGTGAGATGGTTCAATTGGCTGCAGAAGTCCCGCTGGCCTAGTCGGCGGTGTCTTCCGTCGCTGGCAATCTCGGCAAGTCTTAACGTAGTGGGCGACGTCGGCAGGAAGGCGTGGCCAGTAGTATTTTTCCTGTATCCTCGCGAGCGTGCGGGAAAAGCCAAGGTGGCCAGCCGTCGGGTCGTCGTGCAGGGCCTGCAGAACCTCTGGTCGCAGTGCCGAAGGAACAACGATGAGGTAGTCGGCCCGGGCCGGAGAGAAGTTCTTCTTTACGAGGACGTCGTTTTTCAAGAGAAATGACGCCAATCCCCGCCTGAATACTTTTGGAACAACGGCGGTCCTGCCCTTGAGGTATTCCACAAGGCCCCTGAGTTCCGGGTCGGCTTGCTGTCGTTCAGCGAAGTCGTCGGCACTTATGGTTCCCAAGAAGCAGTCATCATCGTGGTCGTCCTGCGGCGGTGCGTCGACGGGGGCACGAGACAAGCAGTCGGCGTCGGAGTGTTTTCTTCCGGACTTGTAAACGACGGTAATGTCGAATTCTTGAAGTCTTAGGCTCCACCGCGCGAGGCGACCTGACGGGTCCTTCAAGTTGGCTAGCCAACACAAGGCGTGGTGGTCGCTCACAACTTTGAAGGGTCGGCCGTAGATGTAGGGGCGAAACTTCGATGTAGCCCAGATAATGGCCAGGCACTCCTTTTCTGTTGTGGAATAGTTGATTTCTGCCTTTGATAGCGACCGGCTAGCATAACTGATGACCCTTTCCAATCCGTCGGTCTTCTGCACAAGGACGGCGCCGAGTCCTACGCTGCTTGCGTCGGTGTGGATTTCCGTATCGGCGTGCTCGTCGAAATGCGCAAGTATCGGAGGCGTCTGCAGGCGTCGTTTCAATTCTTGAAATGCCTGAACTTGCGACGTTTCCCACCTGAATTCGACGTCGGCCTTCGTGAGTTGCGTCAGTGGCTCGGCGATCCGTGAAAATTCCTTGACGAAACGTCTGTAATAGGCGCACAAGCCGAGAAAACGGCGTACGGCCTTCTTCTCGGTGGGCGTCGGAAAGTCAGCGATGGCAGCTGTTTTCCGCGGGTCCGGGCGAACACCATCCTTGCTGATCACATGACCCAAGAACAAGAGCTCCTCGTACGCGAAGCGGCACTTTTCAGGCTTCAAAGTGAGTCCGGAGGTCTTGATTGCTTGAAGTACAGCTTCAAGGCGCCGAAGGTGTTCGTCGAAGTTTGAGGAAAACACTACGACGTCGTCCAAGTACACGAGGCACGTCTGCCACTTCAAGCCGGCCAGTACTGTATCCATAACCCGTTGAAAAGTCGCAGGTGCCGAGCAAAGACCAAAAGGCATGACCTTGAACTCAAACAGGCCGTCTGGCGTTATAAAGGCAGTCTTTTCTCGGTCTCTCTCGTCGACTTCTATTTGCCAGTAACCGGTCTTGAGGTCCATCGACGAAAAGTACTTTGCGTTGTGTAATCGATCCAGGGTGTCGTCTATCCGGGGAAGGGGATACAGGTCCTTCTTCGTGACTTTGTTCAGGCGACGATAATCGACGCAAAAACGGAGAGTCCCATCCTTCTTCTTCACTAGCACCACGGGGGATGCCCACGGACTCTTCGACGGCTGGATGATGTCGTCGCGTAGCATTTCGTCCACCTGTTTCTTCACGGCCTCCCATTCCCGTGTCGAAACCCGGTAGGGACTCTGACGGAGTGGTCGAGCATTTTCTTCTGTTATAATGCGGTGCTTAGTAAGGGGCGTTTGTCGAACCCGCGATGACGACGAGAAACAGTCCTTGTTTTTCTGCAGAAGGCATCGAAGCTGTTGCTGTTGGCGAGCGGGAAGACTTGGGTTTACGTCGAAGGGTGGCTCAGGTGTTGGGGTAGTCGTCGTAGCTTCGTCATGATCTGAAAAGGCAAACGCATCGCTGACGGCCAAGATTTCTTCGATGTATGCAATCGTCGTGCCCCTGCTCAGGTGTCTGTATTCTTGGCTGAAGTTCGTTAGCATCACGCTTCCCTTTCCTTCATGCAACCGAGCAATGCCCCTTGCAACGCAAATGTCGCGGTCTAGTAGCAAACGCTGATCGCTCTCGATGACACCTTCGATGTCTTCAGCTTTTTCGGTGCTGACGGGAATTATGATGCTGGAGCGAGGCGGGATGGTAACTTGATCCTCGAGCACGTTCAGGGCATGGTGACATGGATTCGTATCCGGCGGTGTCGTTTTGTCCGACGATAGGGTTATCGACTTGGTTCTTAAGTCAATGACGGCGCCATGATGGTTTAAGAAATCCATGCCAAGTATGACGTCCCTGGAGCAGTGTTGCAAGATTACGAAACTCGCAGGATACGTGCGATTATTGATTGTAACTCTTGCTGTGCAGACTCCAGACGGCGTTATTAGATGGCCTCCAGCGGTACGGATTTCGGGGCCTTCCCAAGCAGTCTTAACTTTCTTCAACTTCGTGGCGAAAGGCCCACTGATGACGCAATAGTCGGCTCCAGTGTCGACGAGAGCGGTGACGTTGTGGCCGTCAATGAGAACGTCGAGGTCGCTAGTTCGTCGTCTTGCGTTGCAATTGGGTCGCGGCGTCGGGTCACGGCTGCGTCGGTTTGTTCCGCTGCTTCGACGTGGCGTCGTCAGTTCTTCCTCAGGCCGTGAAGTTTCGACGTCAGGGCTTCGTTCGTCTTGCGGCGTGTTCTTTAGATTTCGTTGCGGCGTCGTCGTCGGCGGCGGAGGATCTTCGGTAGTTCGTCGTACAGCAACCGCACCTCCATCGGTTGCTGCCCTTAGTTTTCCGGATACGGGCTAGGTGACCGGCCCCGGTTTGGGCCAGTGTACTGCCGGCGGTGCGGAGACGTGTAGCGGCCGGGCGACGGCGAGCGGGAAGGTCGTCGTTCTTGCCAGTGTGTTCCGGTGAGGTAGTCGTCGATGTCCCGAGGCCGTTCGCCTGGCTGCGGGCGCGGCGCGTTGACGGCGAATCCTCGAAGGCCCATCTGTCGGTACTGGCAGCGGCGGTATGTGTGGCCGGCTTCCCCGCAATGATAGCAGAGCGGTCGGTTGTCAGGGGCACGCCAAACGTCGGTCTTTCGAGGGGCGCATGGTTGTCCTGTCGGCGGACGGTATGGCGTCGGTGGTGGTGGCGGCGGTGCCTGACGTCGGAACTGCTGCGGCGGCGCGGCGTCTTGACGCGGGCGAGGAGGGGCGGCGTTGCGTCGGGCTGCAGCAGCATAGCTCATGGCTTGCGGCTGAGGCAGTGGCGGTTCAAGGTTGCCCAGGGACTGCTGGATTTCTGATCGAACGACATCTGCGATCAAGTCCACTTGAGGCTGCGCCGATGGTAAGAGCTTGCGAAGCTCCTCCCGCACGATCGCTCTGATCGTTTCACGCAGGTCGTCGGAGCCGAGGGCATGAACAGCTGGGCTGTCTTGAATCAATCGGCGATTATATTGGCGGTTACGCATTTCCAGCGTCTTCTCAATCGTGGTTGCCTCTGAGACGAATTCTTGGACCGTCGAGGGTGGGTTCCGTATCAGCCCAGCGAAGAGCTCTTGCCTTACCCCTCGCATGAGGAAGCGGACTTTCTTGTCCTCGGGCATGGCAGCGTCAGCGTGTCGAAACAGTCGGGTCATTTCCTCTGCGAAGATGGCCACGCTTTCGTTTGGTAGTTGCACCCGTGTCTCCAGCAAGGCTGCGGCCCTTTCTTTTCTGACGACGCTTGCAAACGTCTGCAGGAAAGCGCTCCGAAAGGCGTCCCAAGTTCGAAGAGTGGACTCCCGGTTCTCGAACCAGGTCCTTGCTGCGTCTTCAAGGTAAAAGTAAACGTGCCGCAGCTTGTCCTCGGAGTCCCAGTTGTTAAATTTTGAGACCCTTTCGAAAGTCTCGAGCCAGGTGTCCGGGTCTTCGAATGACGACCCGCGGAAGGTTGGCGGCTCCTTGGGCTGCCGGAGTAGGATCGGCGCAGGCTGCACGGGGTCGGTCATCGTCGCTGCGGTGGGTGTTGGGACCTTGGGCTGCCTGGTTTGTTCGGGAAGGAGCCCGTGCTCTGGCTGCAGTCCCTTCTGCCTGCGGCTTGTTCGAGGATCCGGGTTTTCTTTGCTGTCGTCCTCCTCGCGGCTTGGGCTTGGGTCAGCGCTTCGCGGGGGCGTCCGGATCATGGAAGAAGCAGCACCTCCACCAGATGTCACGTGGTCGTGACGTCGACGAAGACAGCAGTCAGCGTTTGCAGGATGAAACTGTTTATTTGGCCGAACTTGTGGCCGGAAAATGAGAACTCGAACTACAGCAATACACGCTGTACAAAGATAGCGGCGAACAGGGCGTCGTCCGTCGATCAACTGACAAGCGGTCAAGCGCGTCGGCTTTTATACAGGCGCTATGGAACTTTCCAGCAATATCGCTGGTGGTGGCGTTATCTCTCGACAAAGCTGGAACATTCGCGTGCGGCGCGCAATCTTAACAAAACGATCTACTAAAATCGTGAAGCTTCTCGAACACTGCTTCGCGGCCAGCGTCGAGCGTTAATAACCGTCCTTGCTGGTCAAACTCGAAAACATCAAAATAAAAGAAGAAGCGGGCGTGGCATTATGTAACGAATGTTATATTGCTACAACTGCGGATAGCCAAAACTTCAAGCACAGTTGGCGTTGCCCCGACACGAAACTGCGCTCATAATTCGCAGTAAGCAGTATCGTAATTGTCGGTGAATTTTTTTTACTAACTAGAGATGAAAAAGTAAGTTTGTTGCGCAGCAAATAATGTACAGGGAAATTATTCATTGTACAACACTACTGCTTGACAGTACCACATCTGCAGTTATTAATGCCATCGAGGAAGGATAGCTGCTTGCTATGTTCGGGAAGCGGCGACACCGTTGTGCATGTCGCCATTGCTCCGTACAACAAAAACAGCCGCTCACCAGACACGTAATTGCTGCTGCGTTAATCTTGTCGTCATAGTTTAATCCTCTGAGTTTGCTTTCTCAGTTGGGAGGAGCAACGACAACTGATCGGCACAACCTTCATTAAAGGTGCTTTACTTCGAGATAGCCCCGAATACTGCTGAGTTTTCCTTATTTTTAGACATTTCTTAAGTCTGCAATGGCTCCCCACTGGTTTCAGTGGATTTGTTCAGTATAATTTCGGCACTCTATTGCAACAACGTGCTCGCTGGCCACTTGAATACTGGCATAACATTTGCGAAGACACATAAGTGGGGGGGGGGGGGCAACTGAAGCTAAGCTGGTTATACGTGCATAATGGTACAAGGCTTCGTAGTTACGATTTCAGTTCCATTTAATCGGAGCTCACAGAAAGGCGTCCAGATCAAGCTGTGTTTGTTGCCATTATTTTTGGTGGGCAGCCACTCAAAGATGGACCTCTCCTTTACACGGCATTTCTGTTTCACTGGAATGTTTAGGTCGGGTGTTCCTGCCCGCACGTTTGGAACGCAGAGAGTTTTTATCGCATAGCAATTATAGGGACATCCCAAGTGATTTGTTCCCGTCGCCGTGTTGTACCGTATAAACTGCCGCTGCAACATGACCTTATCGTCCCCCGCGCACAGTATGCTCTGCAATCAAAAGAAAGAGCGCCACGCTGTCTTAGCAAGACGAGCAGGACGGGGATGTGGATGATGCGATTGCGCCGTTGGGGTGGAGAGAGGGATGCGATAAGCTCGCGCGGTCATGGGAAAGGGTGTGCAAAGGTGCGGTCGCCACAGCGGAAGCAAGCGGGGGTGGGGGGTGTAGGTGAAACATGCGTCTCCTCCACTAGGCAGCCCGGCCGGGAAATGTGGGGCCGTTGCTCTGCGCAACGACGACCGTATCTTGCATGTAATCCGGTTCCAAAGGATGAGGGGGGGGGGAGTTGGCTGGTAACTCGATGTGCTGCCTCCACGCGCCTAATGTTGCAGCTCGCGTTTCCTAAGAAAAGCGGGATGCATAATAATAAAGATATCTGGGGTTCTGCTAGCCAAAACCACGATACGATTATGAGGTGTGCCGTAGTGGAGGGCTCCGGAAATTTCGACCACATGGTGTTCGTTAGCGTGCACTGACGTACACGGGCCTCTAGTATTTCGCCTCCATCGAAATACGACCGGGATCGAACACGCGACCTTGCAACATGCGTATATGCCCGATAAAACTGCAAGTCTTGCGATGCACAGCTGTCTGAATCTGACGCATCGCTATCACAATCGGCGCTTCGCCTTTCTGGCGCAACTGACTTTCGCAGAACCCACTGCCCTCTATTTGATTAAGTTCGACGTATACTTGATATTAACGCAAGTTTTCGAAAGACGAACTATGAGCTGTGTAACTTCGCAATAAAGAACAATCTGTCTGCTGCACCTAATATATCTAAAACGGACAAAATCGATCCATTATATGCCACACCGAAATGATACCAATTCATATGCTGGGACTTTTTACAAAACTTCCTCAAACAATGTAACAGTTTCACACGTAGGCTGCAAATTGGTATATCAAATTTGTCCGCTTTAAATTGTAGCACGTGTACCTGAAAAAAACCTCGGCATTTTTTGGCGGTGCATAGGCACGTAAACTTCGGGCTTCCATTTTCTTTCTACTTAATGGCTTTCTGCAATATTTCTTTCAAAAATTGCCAAGCTTTAACTCAAAATTCTATATAAGTAACAGACGCCCCAACTAATTAAACTAGAACTTGAGGTTTTCCTCTCAAAGGCAACAAACTTAATTTAAATTTGTGCAGCGACTGTCTCGCGAGAGCGTGGGAACTAAGAACACTTTCGCACCTAGATGCCGTCCCTATAGGCCTACGTATCGGTGTCAAAACAAACTTATCAGCAATATCGACAAAACAGCACATACCTTAAGATCTAAGCCACCGCCGTTTTTAACATTTAGGAAAGTGACACAGTCGAAGTGGGATTGAAGCGGGCAGCCTGGGCTGCACGCCATGATGCTACGCAGTGACAATAACATGTGGAATCCGTCAACATATACGCAGAGGAGCGGGGTAAACACTGCGCATGCGCAGTCGTGGCAGTCAGCACTTGACCCGTGGGACACCTTCCAATGCTGCATATGGCAGTATATTCAAGTGTGCCACTGTATTTAATTGTTACTTTATTCACAAAACCTTTTTATTTGCTTGTGCAGCGTCACCGTTGGAAAGGAGCCAGTGTCCAGCATCACGGAATCGCAGTGACCATCGGCGCTGCCAAACCCATTGGCATTGGATATGTGCATGTAGTAGGCGTCCTTCAAGACAGACGGCCTCTATGCTAGACTCTTAAAGGAACACAAGATCTAGCTAAGACGTTAGAAAAAGAAAGGGGACCCGGACGAAAGGCTACACGCACGCGCACTGTTCTGAAAGTCATTTGCAAAATAATGCTTGGCAAGATAAAATTTGGGGCTGTATATAGATAGTCGCCTGGATCGACAAAACATATCGCCGTAAGCCCCACAAGCAGAGGAGCCCTGACTGCTTGTTCTATCTCGCGTACCCGCTAAAGATACCAGTGTCGCCCGAGAAGCAAGACAACAATCAACTGAGAAAGTTCCGCAAACGCAAGCCGGGCTCCTCGAAGAGCCTGGTGGAAACAACTTAATTGTCACCGCAACCGCGGCCACACCACCCGTATCTTTTGTGCAAACCTCGACACGCCATAATGATAGCGACGGCCACTATAAACGGGTCGTTCGGACCACGGCGTCAGCACAGCTCGTCGCCGTTGAGGTCTTCGAGTCCCACCAAACGACGACGTGCAACCGCCTCAGCGCATCACATTCAGCCGGGCAAGATCGGGTGCGTCGTCGACGGCAGGAAGCCACTCCGAAAGCGTAGGGCATCCGTCATCGCAACCGCCATGGGCGCCGTCAAGTACAACTTGAATCAGTGGGTTGAGGACAACAAGGCGTACTTCCTGCCGCCAATCTGCAACAAGATGATGCACAGCGACGGTCAGCTCAAGGTCAGTGGATGAGAAAACCAGTTGCTCCGAACGGACGGGCCCCCCCATTCCTCTTCGATGTCTTTTACAGCTCGCTTCATTTTTACGAGGTCGTTTGCAGCAACCATCCGGCGGGGGCACCGTGTACTCTCAGCCGATCGTAAAGGTGCGAACAGTAGGTTGCGAAAGATGTGCAGAGCTATACCAACGAACCGTGCGACTTTCAGTCATTTAGTGCATGTGTTACCTTTAACCGTGGTCAATCCGCATCACCCACGCTTTATCAACCGGGAGGATATACGCCTGCTTCCTACAGAGGTAGTCGCATGGGTTATATCACTATCCCACATATCGCTGCCTTCTTTCAACGTGTATTCATCTAAATGACTTCGTGACCATCTTTCGTTATATCCACCCAAACAACAGCACAACACACTCACCCGTTTACTGCCTGCGTGAAAAGCCGAGAGATCGCGACACGCGACGGAATCATGAGCGAGAATCGGACTTCATTAGTGCAAGTCGGCGTACATTCAGGGTAACATTATCAGCACTGGGAAACAATTGCGTCAAGGACAACAGAAGCGCCGTGAAAATCAGGCGATTTTCTCGGAAATTCCGTGTCCTTACGGAAGGAATAAAGCGCCAACGAGACGAACGCAAAAAAAGTGACACGGGAAACCTCTTTATTCCTTCTGTAAGACGCACCAACTAGGAAATCAAGGAGTTCTGCATGCACTCCGTGTCTATAATTGGCCCCGAATTTGTGCACGAACCAGAGATATGAGAAAAGCCGGGCGTAGATTGCACTAGTGGCGCAAGGCTAAAGGAACAGCGAAGCTGATCGGTTCCTATAAGCTGGTTCTGGCCATACGAAGTGACGCCAAGTTATACCAAGTGATGCTGAGTTATACGAAGTAATGCCAAGTTCCACTCGAGTCCGCACAGTCGCCTCTCGCCGTTTTGGCCGTACTACGTCGTGGACTACTTTAAACGAGTCGAGTCCAGCAGTCTCGCTTGGCAGCGCACCTCGATTCCCGGTAAGCGGCTTCCTCATCGGCAGTGCGAACCTTCTTCGGTCTCCCCATGTCTGCGTCTGGCGCCGCGCGCCGTCCCCACGCGCCGGCTTTGTACAGAATGAAGGGGCGCATGCGCGATTGGCCGTGACCTCACGTCTGGCGCGACAGAGCGGTTGCGCGCAGTGTCCAGGCAAGCTCCAGGTGGCGGAGCCGTGTATGGGCTAGCGAAGCAGGCGCGCAGCTGCATAACCGGCTGCTAAGCAACGCAGGGTGACGTCATCGCGGCGCGGAGGTTTTTGTTTTCGTTGGACAGATTGCGGCCGGCGACAGAACGGTCAGCCAGTTCCACGCAGTGAAAGCCGTCCGACAGCGAAGGTGTGAGCGCGTGAGTGTGTGCGATTGGCTAGCGAGATCACGTGCATCTTCATCATCTCGAGCATCATCTTCAACATTATTTCGAGCATCATCATATCATTTCTTTTGTTAATTCACTTCCCTTTCTAGTCATGTGACCTGCGTGACTACTATACTACGATGACGACGACGCCGGCACTGGGTAGACTGACAGCTTCACTGTCAAAGTAATTAATTTACATTACTAATTACTTGCATGAATCTTTATATGTAATTACATTGCATTACAAATTACAGCTGGTCAAAAGTAACGACATTACATGACTATTACTTTCAAAAAGTAATGAAATTACTTAACAAAAGTCATCATTTATAAGTCACGTACACCTTATTCACAGCACATATACGTTGAAATCTCAGATGTTCGTTCAATTTCCCACGCTTGACGTTTGGCACTCAGCTTAACTCGTCGTTGTTATTTTTCTTTCTTTTTGGTCAATATTTGTGCCATAATCGAAGCGCACATGCTATATCGTAGCCAACAGTAAATGGGAAAGTAATCAGTAATTTTCTAGAAATAACTCGCTTGAGCTATTTAATAACATTGCCAAATTATCAGCCCACAGAAGTAATTCATTACATCACTTATTACGACAAAAGTTTAATTACTGGAATATTAATGCTGCCAAATACTTTTTCCATATCGGTATGACGTGCAGCCAGGGGCATGGCCAGAAATTGTTTTGAGGGAAGGAGGCGGGGCGGGGGCTATCCTTTGTGCATGTTCGTGCGTGCGTGCACACGCATGTGAAATCGAAAAACTTCGCGGAAAGAACGGTCCTAACACCCCCCCCCCCCCCCCATTTATAAGCTAGAAATCGTTCCCTCTTCTTTCTGCAAATGATGCCATCTACCCAAATGACCGCGTCATATACCCTATTTCACGTCCATTGGCCGATTTGAGCATTGTGAGCTGCGTAGTTACCGCGGCCGCCGCGGGAGGCCGCCGTGTGCCCGAGCGCGCGCTCGCGATCACATTGAAGTAAGCCGCGCGTTCGAAGAAAAAAAAAGTGCTCAAGGTCATGACGCGCGCGTGATGTAACTTCTTTCCCCCATGCAATCCTTTCTTGCTTAGCGTGTTGTCGGTACGAGAGAAAGCAATTACAGCGTGCGACAAATCCCTGCGACTCCGCTCGTACTTGACGGATTCTAAAAATTTTTGCGGCAGTCGATTCATGAGGCAATGAACTCCTTTAATGAAGCCATTCGACGGTTACTTGGAAAAGTGTTGCAGGGCCCCTTTAGGAAAGGGTGTCGAAGCGTCGCATGCAGGAGGGCATAGGTGTGCGCAGCGCTCCCCATTAGGGGGGAGGGAGGGGGCAAATTCAACCCCCTCCCCCTGTTGGTAGAGTCCAAATGAAAGCAAGCTTCGCAATGGACGGAAAAACGAATATGAAGCGATGACGTGCTTTTCACAACGGCCTGCCATTTGTCCCTGGATTTACGGGAATTAAGGTAGGGAAGTAAACAGTTCTTGTAATGCAACATCATAGATCCTGGGCCGGCATTATCGTGAAAAACCTACATGGCCATAACCCTGCACTTTCAAGGGACATCAAAGCGAAAAACGATTTTCCTCGTATTAAGAAATTACTCTTTCACAACACCAGAAACACCACGTTTACTGCGAGAAGACGCTTGGTAAGCTAAAAAGCGCGCAAAAAGAAAATACGGTTGGCGACGCCTTGAAATTCCCGCATCAATTACCGTGACGTCATAGATTTTGACGGCGTCTACTATGTCCCACGTAGTATCGATTCGGTGAAAATGAAGTGCATTGTCCTCTGAGGAGGCCAGATACTTACCATACAAAGTTTCAGAAAATTTCATTGAGCCAATGTCGCCAAAATAGGTCACCTTGAAATCCGTGACGTCAAGCGCGGACACTTCGGCGCGAAATTTAAAAATGAAACTTCGACCTTGATTTCCCCCGCTGTTATAAACCTATGATAGAGAAAACAGCGTCATTGGAGTTTTCAGAGGTCAACTAAACTAATTCATCGTTTCACTTTAGTGTTCCTATAATTAGCGACGGGACAGGTCCGACCGAGTATGGGCACACTTCGCGCCAACTTAGATGATTAAGGGGGGAGGGCTGACCCCACCCCTCCCCCACTTTACCTCATCTGTGCGCGCGCCTATGCAAGAGGGGTCTCTCTATTAGGGGCTGAGCCGTGCTCCCGCAAGGGTTGCAGAAAATAGTGCCTTCTTTTCCTGTTCAATGAACCACTTCTCTCTCTCTGTGTCGGGGCAGGTGTTCTGCGTGGGTGGACCCAACGTGCGGCCCGACTACCACCTAGAAGAAGGCGAGGAGTTCATGTACATGCTCCGCGGAGACATGCTCCTCAAGGTGGTCGAACACGGCAAGGTGAAGGACGTGGTGATAAGCGAAGGCGAGGTGTTCCTGCTGCCCGGGAGGATCCCGCACTCGCCGCAGCGCAGAGCCAACACGGTGGGGCTCGTCATCGAGCGGGAACGAACACAGCAAGAGCTGGACTGCATGAGGTGCGCGAAGGAACATCGCTTTGTCTGTCACTGCGTTTTACGACGGAACCTCGTTGATACGATTCTGCATAATACGTCTTTCGGGATAATACGCTCCCTCTTTCTTTTTTCGGCATACGTCCCATAGGAGCAACGTATTTTTGCAGGGCTAACGAGATCACGTTTTTCATCCGAAATAGGGTAATACGAGTGCAGAAATGGGCTTCTACCGGTATTTCTAAAATAGACAGCTTTATGTTCCAGTGCACTAGATTACGTCAATTTCCACTGACCGACGAACACTGTATTCCACGCCTGTAGCTGTGGGGAGAGACCACGACAGGCTTAGAACAGAGAACAGCCACACTGCCGATTCGAAACGCCAGCCGGACGTTTGTCACCGAGCGCACAAGTTACAGAATTTTCATACTTTCGACCTTGCTTTCGATAACTCAGTATTCGGATTATACGGCTTATTTCCGGTTTCCGTGAAGCTCGTATAAACGAGATTTCACGCCATTGGCAATTCTGATTTGGCATGGATTTACGTAAGGTGTGGACTAGAGCGCAAATAAGTGTTCTGAGCGAAATAAAGAAGTACTATTAGCGCAAACAGACACCCACAAGGGGTCTCTTTGCGCTGGTACTTCAATGTTAGTGGCACGAGTACCAAGTGACACTTCGACATATTCAAGACCACCTTGTCAAGCGACCGTGCGAGCTGTCCGAAAACTCTGATAAAAATAAAGACATATAAAAGGGATGTAATTGGTTAAGCTAAGGGTTGCATATGATAGAGTGGACATTCAGGTATCTCACACATTAAAATTGGAGTCATATACAGTTGAAACTCGATTTAGCAAAGCGATGACCGAGCTCGAATTATTTCGTTAAATCAGGAAAGCGATTTCTCGGCCCTTTGAAATCTAAAATTGTAACGATGCGACACACAAAAGCTACCACGGCATTGCATTCGGCGGCAACCCGAGCCTGCGCGTCTGAAAAGTCCGCGAGGGCCCTGACACAGGGGACACCGCGTGAGAGCGCACGGTCGAAGAAAAACTTGTCGCGGCCAAAATTAGAAGGAAATCTCCGATTTTTCACTCGGTTACTTCAGGAAAAACTTTGTTAAATTTGATTTAGTGGCCAAATCAGTTCGTTAAATCGGGTTGTGGACAACATTGAAACCTATTGGTTATATGCCGGGGAATGGAAATTTCTTCGTTAGATCGCGAACTTCGTAAAATCGGGTTGGTTTCGTTAGATCTAGTTTTAACGGTAATTAGCATAAATTGGTATAAATAACAATTACATCTCGGAAACCCATCGGATCGGGCTCATTGCGGCACCTGGCTGATCATAACAGTTGCGATATGCTGCACCGCCCCCCCCCCCCTCCATTAAAATTAGCTGCTTGTTCGCGTCATTCCTTCCTGCGTGCGTTGTCTTGCTTTTCGCGCTGCTTACTTCCATGGATCCATACCAACTGGCCCAGCTATCTACACTTCTGAAAATCAGGTGGCTGCGTGGTAGAGGGCGGCAGCGTAGGGCATATTCACGATCTCTGAAACAAATCGACAGAAATATCCCGGGGTCTGTTCAGATAAGGACAGTCAGTGGGCATTCCCAACTAATTTTACATTTCACCGAAATATTTATATAGCAAAATCCCTCCACACACTGGGACCAAACCCCATTTTTCAGCGCATCCTTTGTTTTAGCGCAAGGAAATGTAAACTGAGACAAGGGAGGCAAAGGTGGCTTACACAGTAACAAGATGTTTCGACTTTGATCAAGAGATTCTCAAAAAATATTTTTTTCTTACGATTTCCTGATTTTTAAGCTTACATAAAGCAATTTTGTTACTGAAAACAAAATAAATTCCTGTGCAAACCCATTTCAGCAAAAAAAAACAACGTTGGCTTTTAAACAAGCTGAAAAGTGGGCATTGGCAATTTTTTTTCCAAATCTTGTTGCTGCTTCTTTCTTTTGAATTTTTGTTTGTTTACTCAGCAACATGCTGAATGCACACCAGAATGTACTTGGTCTCTTTTGTTTGCATGGGAACTAAAAAAAAAAACCAATCATCTTAAATTTCAATGAACCTACACCAGAATTCTATACTATGATCTGCAAGGACGTTTTGCATCGTTTTGCTCCAAGTACAAAAGAACGCAGCAACGTATAACCTTTCCATTTGAGCGAGGGAGCACCTCTTTTCTGGACTGTTGCAGCCTGTAGGGGAGTACAGATTGACGTCGCTGTCTCTGGAGTTCATTTCTGAGTAGTCGCCCGCAGGGAGCATCGCGGCACCCAAGAAGCCGTGTTGAAGAAATGCATACAATGCGTTGTAGTGCACTGTGGTCTTTCTTTTTAGAGTGTCATGTCTGGCGAGCATCAAGCTTCTGTTTGTGCCTCTGTTTGTGCTGTGGGCTGATTACCACTCTCATGTGCTACACAGGGAACATCAATAAATCAATCAACTGTGAATATTATTCAAATCAGTTCAATATTGTAATATCATGTAATATTAGGCATTACATTTGTATTGTATGATGCATGATGTGAATAAATGATGTGATGCACGTGTCTCGCAGGTTTCCGAGGCCCTCAAAAAGTAGCATCTATAATCCACATTGTTGCGGCATGGTGTGTTTTTCGATGGCTGACACTTTACGCATTCATAAGAAAGCAATTCGCAACAGAGCAAAATGGTACGCAATAAACATAAGAACCCTTAAAGCTAAAGGTGGTGCTAATGGTCAGCAAACCTGACTATTTGCTCTTGCAAAGCCAAAAGAGTTGCACTACCGGCTAGATGGGTCTGTAAAAAAAAATGTCTGAAAAATTTCAAGGTCCCTTTAGAATTTCCTTCTGATCTGCATTTGAATATTATTATGAACAAGAGATCCTTGACAAATATCCAAATGGCAATGTCATCCTAAAATGAGGCAGCTGCTTTGGCCAATAAGGTTGTTTTAAAGTGTGCTGCAAAGTTATGCATTAATTGAAGTATGATGTCTTAGCAAATGCTGGTCAACACGTGAATTCACAATGCTGGTCCTCATCCCCTCTTCGTGTTGTTTCATGCTCATTTTCTTTTTAGAAAAGTACCCACAGATAACTACATGGTGAGGTCTTAAGTAGGCGCAGTACTACTGCACTATAGCACTGTATTTCACCTGCACCTTGCTCTGACAGCAGTTTCGTATGTCCAGGTTCTATACCGATGAAAGCTGCCAAGAAATCTTGTACGAACGCTGGCTACAGTGTGATGACCTGACGCAAAAGCTGGCAAACCTGCTCAACGAGTTCATGGCCTCAGAAGAGCACCGCACCAGAAAGCCTGGCCCAAAGTCCTTTCTGGTGAAACCAGCCTACGAGCCGGATGGCAGCACGACGCTGGAAGCACCTTTCAACCTCAACCGGTGGCTCGAAAAACACAGGGCTCAGCTGGACCAAGAAAGCGGCAAGAGGTCAGTACTATGTTATGCACTAAGTCTGGCCTAACACAATGCAAAGTGTAGTTAGTGCACATAGCAACAGCATTGAACATGACGCTACCGGACATTTTAGTTGGCAGGATCAGATGCCTATGGCTGCTGTTTGCTAGCAATTCTGTATGGCTGGGATAGCATTCAGCAATCATTAGCGATGCGGGGCTGAAACTGTCCACTTCATGTCTTCACCAATATTGCTACTCGATCCATAATGAGTCAAGGATGCAGACACTGTTCCAACTCATACATGGTCTGGGTCTCTTGCCCATTTTTCATAGTTGTGAAATCCTTCTTACCATGATGATACATCATGCTATGACAGTTTTCACTACACGACCACGACAAATTCAGAAAGGTGGAGGGAGGGCGAGCACACCCATAACTGATGCCTCTCGAGTGCGCTCATACATTTTACTTCCGTAATTTGTATCTATCCAATTTTATTTTGTTTGGGATGAATCAAAATGCTTAAGCGATGCAGTGCACTTACAATTTAGCCTTCAAAGTGATAGCCAGTGGGTAGGTTCTATGATGGTATCTATCGTGCCTACTCCTCCAAATCTTAAACCTGTGTGCAGAGATCTGTTCGGGCAGGGCCACCAGACAACCATGGTGGTGCTTGGCAACGGAACCCACGGGACGCAGTGCCCCGGCACGGAGACCTTTCTCTGGCAACTCAAAGGATCGGCCAGTGTCACCATAGCTGGCAGAGCATTCACCCTGGCCGAGAATGACACGCTGCTCGTGCCCACGCCCGGCAACTACACACTTGTGAACCAGCCCGGTGGACGCACTCTCGCTACCAGCATGCCACCAAAGCGCACCTTATAACACACAACCATCACTACATAACGGTCATTGCCCTGCGATGGCCACTAGCTGTGCCATCCACCATGTGTGTCAAAGTTGTAGAAGTAGCTGCAGTCATTCCACAAATACACCGATTGAATGAGGTGAACGACACTCCTTCTTGTCTACTCTGCATTTCAGATGCTGCCGTACTAGAACGTGCAATCTTGCTAGCAAACGCCTCATTAATATTCAACGGTGAATTCACATTTCTCTTATCATCTTCACGTCCAAGTTTCGCGAATGACATGGCCACTATAAAGCTTTAGGCAGCTATTCTACGTATTACTGTCCTGTCAACCCGCAGGTGTTGTCACGAAATTGTGTTATGTGAACACAATGTACTGTGGAAATGCATGTTACGTGAAGCATGCCAAATCTGGCAGGCTATCACATATCATTCAGAGTTCTGCAAAGCCTTATATGATGGGTGAACATGCTTCACACAAAACAAATTGTCCCTGTAAAAAGTGTAATCCTAGAATAGCACCAGAGTAGACAGTACAAACTACCTTTTGTGCAACCACACTATGTTTTCTTTTTATGTAGAAATCTCGCATTTTGAATGACCTTGACGAAGCAAATACAGAAGGTTTAAAGGCTGTGAAAGAAGAACTTATCAACCCATTGGCGATGCACTATGGCAAGAATATATTTACTTTTTTAGAAGTTACAGTTTAGAATTAATTTCTAAGCCCCACGTCCCCTTGGCAGCATTTTTTCAGCAGGTACATTATTTGAACGCGACAGTCTAATGTGACAGAGAAAAGACATCAATGTTTAGAAGAGGACATAGGAGACATTTTAAAAAGTTAATAGCACGCTCTCAATCTTAGCCCTATTTACAAGTTTGCTATATCAAAATAACCTATTTTAACTACTACTACTACTACTAGTAGGACACTGTAGGAATGTTTTTAAATAGACTGACAGCTGTAGAGCAGCGATTGTCCTGCCTTGTCTCCGTGTGCGGCTTCACACGTTAACATGAACTACCACCAACTCGCCCAACTTTCAACTTTACTGTATATGAGTTTTACCCATACGGGAAATTGTGTGCTTGTTGCAATAACAATTGTATAGGACCATTTCTGTTCAAATGTGTATTTTGTATAGTGATGTTACAATGTAATAATGTGCACAAGGTATTTTAGTTGACAAATAAATGTTTTATGCAACAAATTTATTTTTACAAGACATTTTGTGTCAAGTATGAAGAAAGATCCACGTGTTTAATCGTGCTGTGTCAGATCATTATATTCACACAAAAGGGCATCTCAACTAAAAAGTTTTGTCCTTTTTGAAAGCAAAAATGAATAGCAGTGTACAAGACCAGCTTCTGTGTGTGTATACACAGAATTGTAATGACGACATCAAGATGTGTACTTGCAATGAGGCTTTGTATCACTTAGGAACCACAGAACTGCAATAATTCAAATGCCTGCATTGACTGAACGCAGTCGGAACTAACAAAATAAAATGAGCAAGCTAATACCTGCCACTGTCATTTCATGTACATGCCCACTTTGTGAAAGTGGTGGTCAGGCCAGTTTAGAATTCGTAGCAATTTTTGAAGCAGGAAAAGAGCTATCTTGAAGCAGATTTGGAGCAGAAGGAAGTGTGTTTAGGAGCAGGATTGGAGCTGAAAAAATTGTGCATCCAGCAGGTTTGGAGTAGACAAAATGGAGTTTGGGATCACTTGGAAGAGTACAACAGGATTCCTGCAACTTCTTACTGCATATGCAACCCATAAATGCTGCTCCAATGTAAGCAACACAAGAGCAGCCATCAATCGGGCTGTTGACATGGAATGTCGCATGCAGGCTTCACTGCAACACACAAGACGTGCGTTGTGGTGAAGCATCAGTGACAAGGTGAGCGTGGCACATGCAGTTTCTATCTGTAACAGGTGTCAAAATGTCATTCCTTCCCAGTTTTCAAGAGGGGAAGGTGATTACTGGCCCTACAGACACACCCCGCCCTCCTTCGCCACTGTCACCCCATGAATCTGCTGTTGGCAGGGAGTTCTCAAAGTGGGTTCCGCAAAGCGAGTATTACGGTTGTCTGAGTACTGACAGCTAGTTTGACTACATACCGCTTATTTCTATCATTTTACACAGTTTCTTAATTTAAGAAAATTGCGCATTGCACTTAGAGTTTAACAAAGCCACTGCAAGTTGCATCCACACTTCCGTAGTGCTTATGATGCTTGGCTGCTGACCAGATGGTCGCGGGTTCGATCCCAGCTGTAGCGGTCGCATTTTCAGTGGAGGCGAAAATGCTAGAGGCACGTGTATACTTGGTTTTAGGTGCAAGTTAAAGAACCCCAGGTGATCAAAATTTCCAAAGCCCTCCACTAGGCGTGCCTCATAATCATATCATGGTTTTAGCACGTTAAACCCCAGCAATTATTATTATTACTTCTGTAGTCTGTGCTCAGTGAGAAAGTCACATGGCAGCAGCACTCGATTAGTCATTGCACAATTAGTGGACCCACAGTGGCTGCACTGAGCACACTCGCAAGCGTGCCTTGTAACGAGTGCATGCGTATGAAGGCTGAGAGTGACTTGTCTGGACTTTTTTGCCAATTGGTGGCAATACTGGCTGTTAAAGCGGCACTTTTTAATGGACAAGTGAGCACAGTAACACATTTTTGTGGCTTAAGGCATGTCAGGGTCCACATGGCTCAGTTTCTATGCCTGCCGGTTTGTCCCTGCATTACAGTAAAAGCGTGTTAATTCGGATTTCACGGGACCGGAAAAAAAGTCAGAATTAACCGAATGCCGAATTATTGAAAATATCAAGAAACCAAGGAACGGGTGTTCATTACAGCAATGCACTTTCGTTTTCTTGATGAATATGCAAGTCCAGCACTTATTTTGTATAGGAGCAGTGTGAAAGCCCCAATTTTCGTCAATTGTGACCGTTCACAAAGTGACCGTGGCTCAAGACCCCCCGTGTTTTTAGCCGAAACATGCTCTGAACCCATCCATTATTACAAAACACCACCACCAATACCACCACGCACATGTGACGGTAATTTTTTCACCTGAAAAAATGGCTGGCAATCGATCGTTCGTTCACCACAATGTAGTAAGCGAGTTTTATGCAGCATGCGGACAGCGGCTGAAGCTTTTCAGCTTGAACAGTTTTCATCATGATTAACTTTCGTGGCATTGTGCGTGCATTGCCTGAAGTCAAAACGAAGCTACCGAGCGCCGATTCCACTGGGGACGAAAACATGGTTGCTAAAGACACGATCATAGCATCCACGCTGTTCTGAAGGCACTGCGCGCTGCTTACGCCTAGAGTCGAAACGAAATTGCTGAGCATTGCATCTGCTGCTAAATAAACCTGACTCTTGCCTGGCTCGCTAAAGAACAAACAAGCCCCCCTGGCTACGGGCCCACTTTACTGTATGTCTGTTTCACAACAAAGATGCATGACGACTCGACACTTCGATGCGCATAGAGCAGACTTGCCAGTAATGAAATTATAATAATTGAACAATTTTTCACTGCAATGAGTATTTTAATGAATTAATTTTATGTATTGATAATTTAGTAATGTAATGAATTACTTGAAGCAAGTATAATTTCAAGAAAATTACTGATTACTTTCCCGATCGCTTATGGCTAAAATATATAGCCTGTCCACTTCCCTTGCGGCACAAAAAATTGACCAATAAGGGAAAGAAATATTACAGGGACAAGTCAATCCGAGTGCCAAACCACAAGCGTGGGACCGAGGCAGGCTGACAGAAAAGATGCGTAGTATCTGAACTCGAACCTTTGAATGATGTTGCTGGAAGGACACAGCCCTCGACACTCCAGACAAGAGGGGTTGACGACGGCTGCATGCTTTACTGACTCTTGGACAGCTCAGCAACAGGATGCAGAGGTTTCAAACGTGTAACCGCATCCCCCTACGTGGACAGCTTTTCGTCAGACAATATTACGATAGGTTCTGTGGTCCCACGTCCCCCCACCGCCCAACTATGCTTTAGTCAAGCAAGGTCAAGCAAGCTTCGAGACAGGTTAGAGAGACATGTCATTTTTTTTCTTCTTTGACCATTCACTGCAGCTACAACTTTTGCCAGGTCTATCTCGAAGAAATAGAATACATTACCCATATATGTGCACATACACTATATATCCACCCCGAATAATGATGACGAAAACCGAACTACAGAAAGATACGAACAAAGCTTTCACAGTGGCCTGAATAAAACTTGACAACAACAAGTGGCTGTGTAATAAAGCATGAACGAGCATGCAAAAGCCAAATAAAGAGTTTTTAACTTCTGTCGTGATAAAATATCTTTCAGAGCGATGCAGTTATGTAGGGACAGCTGCTGCTTCCAAAAATGGCAGTCCACACATATCACGTATAGGAGTCTGCAGGCTAATTTTGTTCAGGCAAGAGCGGCCATAGTTTGGCAGATCAGCCACAAAACATATCCACTGGCTTCCCACACAAATTTCTTGGAACATGTTGAGATAGATGCCCACACGTGCATGCATCCATGCATAATTAGGCCTAAGCTGGAATATGTATGCATAGTTTGGGATCCGTACACAAAAACTGATATCAATAGTCTTGCGATAGTGCAGCAAAAAGCAGTCAAATTTATATTTAACAAATTTTCAAGGTCCTATTCCCCCCTCACCCCCCCTCCCCCCGAAATTATGAAAATTAACATCAAACCACGCGAGTGTAGAAGACAGAAGCATAAACTAGAACTCCTTTACACTATACCGTACACTACTTTACACTAATACCGTATGTACTTGTGCAATGGCCGCACCCATGTAAAAGCTGCAACCATAACTTTGTTAGAAAGTCCCCCCAAAAATATGTTTAGATATTACCCATTTATTATCTACACCCTTGATTTTTTTTTTAGAAGGTTGGCAGCGTTATCGGTTGTGCTGGTGGGAGAATTCCAAAGCTTTTTTTTCCGAAACACCCGACAGTCGGAATTTTCAAGATCAATCAAAACAGTGTGTGACAGTGGTGCTCCCAGGAAGGTGCACTCAAAAAAATAAATGCACAGAGGTGCGCTTCCAGAGGCAAGCACTTGCATGTTCCTGGAGAAAGAAGGACTGACTTCTGCAGTACGTAACAAAGACGCAGAGCGATGGCTAGGCTATTTCGACGAAAACAGTGCACGTGAATGCGCTTGGCATCGCACAACGCAAAAGCATTTTGCTTAGAGCATTTAAAGCCAGCCATGAATGGATCCCGCGCTTCATGAACTGAAAGAACCTTTCTCTCCGCCGTTGTACAACGACCTGCCAATGTCTGCCTCGAAGCGATAAAAAAAGCATGCCGTTGTTTTTCCCACTTCTCTCAGCACAAGCGAGTACTGCAGTTTAATAGAGGAAAGTACCGCCTAAAATATTTACGAAAAAAAAAAATGTTGTGGCTCTTTCTTCATGTAATGGCCACACCCACAACTTTTGCCCCAAATCTAGGGAAAATTTGGCCGTTACACAAGTATGTGTGGTAATTTATCCCTAGACCCATCTCTACATCTATCTTAGTTACTTAAAAGAACTACACGCCACCTTAGACATCATGCACTAACACCTTACTATGCAAGAACGAACCCATTTAAGTATTCTTTTTTTGCTCGTACTCTAACTGAATGAAATTATGTACATAATCGAATCGACATCATAATCTTGTATTATTATTGTTTTGCTTTGCCTATTTATTCATCCTAAGCCTGCATTAATACTGTTTTGTTTTGCCAAATATATTTACTGCATTTACCATTTGTCACCCTCCCTGCTTGGACTATGTGTCCACAGTATTCGATAAATAATAAATAAAATAAAATGTGTGTGTGTGGAGGGGGAGATGTACTCCACACGCACACTTCTGCCAGTGCCCTTTTCTAAGGACTTGTAAACCCCTTGCAGCAATTGATGGCTGATGCACAGAATGCAAGGAAAGATACTTTCATAAATAAGTTCATTTATATAATTCACCAGCACCCTGCAATACTATATACATTACCTATGTACACACCAGCAAGGAACAAGATGATGTTTCAACAATTTTTCGTAATTGTGATGCAAACCGAGTGCAGTGAATAAAAAGCGAGGCTGTCCCGGTTATCTCTCTTGCGTCTGTCAAAGCTTGAAGCCGGAATGAATGGCAGCTACTCCATTCATCAGGTTTTCATAGGTGACCTCTTCGAAACCTGCCGCATGGATCATATCCTTGAACAGCTCCTGCGTACATCAACAAGACAACAAATGAATAGACTGGATTTTAGCAATGCGCAGACAAGATAGCTTCAGTTCTTTTTCGTACTTTAGCCTCCATCACACTTCACCCAATATACTCCTTAAAAGGGCCCGGCAACGCTTTTTGAACGTGGTCAGAAAACACTGCGCTCAAGGTCACGAACAGCATTTGACGTAGCTTCCGGCCAGTTTGTCGTTCCTCGCTGTTTAGCTTTCAGTGAGCTCGCTGGGACGAAAGGAGATAAACAAAAAGTGCTTAAAGAGTGCTACAAATCCCTATTACTCCACTCTTGAAAGACTAAAAATTTTTGTGCCTATTGGTTCGTGAGGCAATACTCCGATAGTGAGGTCATTCGATGATTACTTGGAAAAGTTTTGCAGGGCCCTTTTAAATGCCAACATTAACAACGTTTCGCTTTATTATGCTTTCACTGAGCAGTCAGTAAATGACGAGGAATATGATAATGGCCCCAAGGTCAGGGACTGTAGAAAGACACTCACTCGGAAGTGAGAAAACACGTACAAAATGTTAAAAAAGCAGCAACAAAACACGCAGTGTAAATTAATGCTAACGTACAAAGGTTACAAAATATGTGCACTTGCTCTTTCTCATTTTATCTCACAAAATCACACTTGGGTGTTTCACTCTCAGAACATGGCTATGGAAGCAAGTGATTTAGCAGCAGGGTGTCAAAAAAAATTTTTTTAAATGCAGGTTTAGTTTGGCTTTAACGCACTCCACTTTACCCCAGTTCACTTCCGGTTCCAAGACAAACTACAATGGTTCACGAACTAGTTCACACTGAATTGGTTCATGAAACAGTTCATCACAGTAAACTTTTTCTTCGACACATTGCACAGCGCTACTGACTTAAGTGTGCTAAGCTGAACACGCAGAACAGCTCAGCTCACTGCCCTCACAAGTTCACCAGGAGATTTGTTTTGTAATTTTACATTTAATTTCCATTCGACTTTAAATCATATGTTATGCCTAGTGCATGGCTCATCTGCAAGTTTTGTTGGAAGGTGGGAGAAATGAGACGGAAGATTGGAGACTGTGATCAATATTTTGACGTGAACATCAGTGAAATTTAGTGAAAATAGCTACAGCAGGTATATACTCATAAACAAGAACATCTTATGCGCAGAGTTTTGCATGGCAAGCATGCACAGCCCTTCATAGTTTTCACCTCAGAGCTCTCTCTCTGCTGCCTTTCTTTCTATTTCTGATCATACTGAGAATGGGTACAAGAGTAGAAATTTATACAAATGTTGAAGAAGTGAGATTTCTGAGCTGGGTCAAATAGAAACACTAAAGAAAAACAAAGACTGAATATTGATTGGAATGAACCCAAACAAGAAGTTTCACAGAATCTGTTCACAAGACCTCATAAATAATTTGACACATGTACAGTCACACCCAATATGAGTTGCAACTAGTGATGCAGAACTATCGGTAAATTGACTATCGATAGTATCGATAGTTTTTTTGAAACTATCGATAGTGTAAACAAACTATCGATAGTGCTACTATCGACAAACTATCGATAGTGCAATCAGTAGTACCATCGTTAATATTACTAGAGCGCTATTACTGCCACGCGTGTTTATTGCTTTGTTTTGACGTATTAGTGTTTAGCCCCACGAAGACTATTAGCAACGTTTGACGCAGCCCGCGCCGTAATGATTCAGAAGCTTCAGAATTGTTTGAGATCATTTTGTTAGGATTACACGCTGGACGAGCATAGTCAAGTTTATTCGAGAACTTACGCGAGCACCAGCGATAACGCTGGAAGGTTTGATGGCTGATGTATAAAGGACGACGCGTTCCACCGATGATGAGAGAACTCAGCGGCTGACGACTGCTCCCGCCGCTATCAGTGCGCAGCATGTATCGCTTGTATTTGCAGCTTTGATTTTCTGGGCACAAGTTCGCCCAAATAAAGAGCTCCGTATTTCCCATTCTTGCTGCAGCATTCTTCACCGTCACAACGACGTGACAATACTATCGATAGTAGTGTGAATAATGATGCGGTTGCTGGCCGGCCATATTGCGAAAATATTTCCGATAGCTTACTACCAGCTTCGCTTAATTTATAAGCAATTTTCGGCAGAGAAATTAACTATTTCTGGCGCAATATATCCATCAATATATTCGTATCCAAAAGCAACCAGTTACACCTTACACTTAACTTTTTTTTATTTTGAAATCATAAAATGCAATATCAATTTGAACCCTCGCAGTACTGCCACATGTAAAGGCTTCCTTTCCGCTACAGCTGAACAGTTTGACTTTATGATCATGTGTCAGCAAAGCACTCTGGTGAAGAACACAAGCCTGTCAACTTTCTTGCCCTTCAGCCTGCTCCTCTGGCTCCACTATGTACCACGCGCCCGGGGAACCAAGTTTATTCTGCAGTGAGTCCGCGCTGTTGATTTTATACTATCGATAGTACCATCGAATTTTTTACTATCGATAGCTCTATCGATAGTATCCTTTACCATCGATAGTTCGATAGTGACTCAGCTATCGATAGTATCGATAGTACCATCGATAGTTCTGCATCACTAGTTGCAACATGTTGTTTGTGTTGAAAATGGCGCCAACACTGCAAAGCGGTGCCAACATAGCAAATATTACAGAAGTGGACATTGTTTCAGTTATTGGTATTCTCTAAACCAATTTCATGTTTATCAGGTAATCGTTCAGGCTTGGGGCCCCTTCAGCCACGACCAACGTGTTGCAACTCATATTCAGCGCGACTGTACACCATGTGTCATCAGGCAGCATTACCTGTGGTGCCTGCAATGATGAAATTTATCCTACTTTTGCACCAATTTTTTGTTTACTGGCAATTTCACAAGCTACTAGAAAAATATTGGCACTTGTTCTTTTAATGTGAGCAGGTTTCAAAGACTATTGCACGTGTCATCGCTCAGCCCAGGCTACGCTTAACAGTTGGGCAGAGTCATTCAATGCTTCTTATGATCACGAAACTGCCGCGTCAGTTTCATATGCAGCCAGCGGCCGCCGCCAGAGGCGCAGCTGTTCTTGAGAGACGATGCGAATGCTGCTATCGCTGGGGTTGTGTGTGGGACAGCCTCGGTGTTTTAGCTTTCTAAACTTCCGCAACGGTCACTTTGCTTTCAAGCTTTTACTTTGAGCACTCAGCATGCATAAATTCGTTCCTGAACGTGTTTTCTGTTTTAAAACCAGCATCGGACGCGTTATTCAAAGGTCACATGTTCGGTCCCGGCCGGCGGCAAGTAATCTTTTCGTCCACTTTACTTTCTTAACATTTATATCCCAATTATTACAAATAACATTACTGTCTCTTAGTTCTCATTAGTATTGTGTCTAACAAAGAAAAACGAGCCCTTAAAAGTGATCTTCTTTCCTTCAGCTCAAGACATGCAGCTCGCGGCGATATATAGCCGAAAAAATACGAAAATTCGGGGATTAACGTAAAAATACATAGTGTTCATGTGACGTCACTTCCGCTGCTGTCGCCCTCTCCCGCCATCCCTGGGTACCTGCTGCAGTTCGCGTGTTGCAGCGTGGGGTGTTGCGGCGTTGTCAGTTGTTGCTGTGCGCGATGATGAAAATCAAGCAGTGCAGTTTTTTTGTTGTCGTACTTCAACGAGCTTATCGGACCAAGAAGACCTCGATTGTTCGCTCCATACGCTGTGTGGCACGTCAACCCGTACCGGATTTCTATCAGCAGAGATGCCACCGCAGCATAGGTCGGCAAAAAATGTGGAGCTCACTCATACTCACTCATGAAATATATTTTGCCCTTAGAGCTCACTCGGACTCAGACTCACGAAAATTTTCCTCAACCGGACTCACTCGGACTCAAACTCATGAAAATTTTCTCAACCGGACTCACTCTGACTCAAACTCACGAAGTTATTACTCACTCGGACTCACTCAGACTCAGACTCACGGCTCTGTCTGAGTCTGAGTGAGTCTGAGTGATTCGACTCATGAGTCTGTTAGCGTATAATTGGTTTTATCGACTATGGTGTCAATGCTCTTTCACACCAATATCTTGCATAATCGGTGCTCTACTTGGCGTCTTTTGATCTCATAACTTAAAATATGAGTTATCCGTGGTTGCAATCCAGTAAGGACATTTTTGTTGAAAGGGATGACTCAGACGACATATTTTTATCAAGAACTTCCTGTGAAAGAGCTTTTGGGGGCAGGTCGTGGCACCCCCCACCTCTGTAACTCACGCATCTGATCAATAAATATTTAGCTGGCGTATGAACTCTAGGGCTTTGATGTATGTGTGAGTCGATGGGAATGTAAACGTGAGCCGACATAAGGCTGATAGTAATGCTGAAATGGTGTAGATAGAATGAGAGGTCGGCAAAACGTGTGGAGCTCACTCAGACTCACTCGGCAAATACATTTTGTGCTTAGAGCTCACTCGGACTCAGACTCACCAAAGTTTTCCTCAACCGGACTCACTCGGACTCAGACTCACTAAAAATTTTCTCAACCGCACTCACTCAGACTCAAGCTCACGAAAGTATTATTCACCCGGACTCACTCAGACTCAGACTCACGGCTCGATCTGCGTCTGAGTGAGTCTAAGTGAGTCGACTCATGAGTGAGTTTGCCGACCTATGCACCGCAGACTACAGCTTGTTAACCGCCATGACCTACATGGGCATATTACCTCGTTTATTTCACTATGAATTACGTGGACCAAGAACAAGGGAAAGCCCAAAGTTCCTCGAGTCTAAGACTTTCGGCTAAGAGTACAACCCGACGCTTTGCTCCCTGTTTGTGGGCTGCAGAATTGGCTTGCTTAGCCAGCAGGTGATAATTACACAAACTTGTATCGGCCGAACTGAGCGGGAGCAAGTGCGAGTGGCGTGTTCCGGAAGTGACGAAGGGGAGCTGCGTGACTTACGAACGCCAAAGCAGGGGACTTCTGAATGATTTTTGCCCCCTAGGGTCCTTTTAGATGTACCTAATTCTCAGCGCACTGGTGTTGTTGCATGTCGACCCCATTAAAATGCGGCCGCTGCGGCCTCGCAAGCTCCTTTAGTCTCAACACTACGACACCACGATAGGTACAACTTTTTAACATTTCCGTCAAATTAAACACCGTGCATTCGCAGCAAAGTGCAAGCGGTGCCAGTTGTAAACATAGGAAAAAAAACAAGCTGTTACACGCCCATACGTGTGGCTACAATGCGGTATAAACAGGGCGTCGGCGTTGCTCGGAGCTCTTCAGTGGACGACTCACGTGGTCGTTTGCATGGTGGTCGCATTGTCTATGAGCGAGATCGAGGTTTGCGCTTCGTGAGATACGAAGGAAGTCCTTCAGAAATCCTTGGAACTGCGTCAGCCTTTAGCGTTGGTTTGTCGTGTTTCAGGGACACGGAGTCGCCGTTCATGTTAAAGTCATACGCAGTGACAATGTCCGAGGCGTCGAAATGGTTCACACATACACGTGTATACTTCGACTCAAAGTTAAAATCGCCACTTTCCAGCCGTGGTATGGCCCGTTTCCCTTTCTCGCGCTGCTGCATGCTTGTCTAACGGTAAAGAAAACAACGACACCTTTCTGGTTCCCTTATAGCCGAAACGGCACCCTGGCACGCAACATCTGTTAGGCATCCTAGTCCTGAGACGTTTCCGCTAACTTAAACATACCATGTCCAGCAGCTTGTCTTGCACTGCGCGAGTATTTCAATACGCGGACGGCGAAGACGATCGCCTCTGTGGCACAGTGGCGGCGCGTTGCGGCTATTTCGAGCAGCGTATGAAGCTCGCCCATAGCGTGACGGTGCAGTTTCGTGACCATAAAGAGAATTGAATGACTCTGGTATGGGAAAATCCACAACAGTTTTATTACACATAATTCTGCTATGGAACAGGCCACTGGTTATCAACTCCGTGTACAGTTCAATTCTTTCCTATTCATTTTACTAGAACACTAGCAACCCCTTTTCATTTTCTAATCCATACCAGTGTTTCACATTCGCTTACCACTGTTTAGTGTCACTTTGCTTTCCATCCTTTATGCAGCCCCCTTCAACAAGTTTCTCTGCAATAGATCCCTTTCATAAATATGCCATCTGACGGTGGGCCCTTTGTCAGTTTCGATTTTGCATAGAGTTCTGGGAGAGAAGCCGCCATGTTTAGGGCTAGGGGATGTGAAGTCCGCACGTACGCCACTGTAGTATGTCCGTGCGTGGTGCCAGCCAGCTGTATCTCACTGTCTCCGAAACCCCTGCGAATGAATGTCACCGTGCATTGCTTTGTGAAGGCAGAGCAAATGACTTCAGCATCACAACGAGCGATCCGTCGACCACATGAATGAAAGATTTGGCACGGCTGTTGAACTTCGAGCTGGTTTAGCTGGCGTCTGCCTTGGGGTTGAGGAAAGATGCTTGTCGGAGCTACAAGCTGCTGTCGGAAGGTAGCAGCATCGCCGATAAAGAAGAGAATGGTGGCCCACTTGAGAAACGAGGCAGGGCCATGAGAGTCTGGAAGTCTCGAGTGGCCAGCGCCGATCGCTTTCCTGTACTACGTTTCATACATCAGGTGCAACACTGTAGAGGCTAGCGATACTTAGTGGAGTGAACGCATTCGCGCCGACAAACACTTCAATGTTTTTACCGCTTAAAATGGGATTTCTTTTTAGGCTGGGTAATAGATGAAGATCTTTCATGCCTTAGAAATACATTTCCAGACTCTGTTATATGGCTTTTAATATGTTGTCCCACATCACTTAGTGTTTTATTCTTTTGGGTTTCTGGTATTTTCACTTGTAGCCGGTCATGAAGCTTCATGCGCAGGCTCATGCTAAGCTTGCGCAGGCATTTACAGCTGCGAAAACCAACGAAAACAGATGTGTGGAGTTATACATTTAGCTGACCGAACTTGTTGCATAGCTTCAACAGCCCTGCAGCTGATGTGTGAAACGGAGTGTAGTCAGGTCCACCAAGGCACCACCAACTGGACTACCAGCTGTGGCCTTCTGTTCGACAAAATATACCTTTTATTGTGACTTGGCGTGATCACCATGCCCTGACCCTGCCGACTACATCAACAGAGCTTCATTCTGCACACTTCGTTCCCCTGAACCATGCTACCAGCAATGTACTGTACTTCCCATACTCCTGAAGAGCTGGTGATGTCGGAAGCCATGTCACAAGCGTTGAGTAGGGAAGCCACTGCAACATGCTTACGATGGTACATACTGCATCATCCGTTGTACAGACAAGCATTTCATAAACTAAAATCCACAGCATGCCTACGTAGTGCTTCCACAACCATAATGGCATTGTAGCGGCCGGGAATGTCGGCTGCCGGAGGCAGCGAGAAAGGAGACGTGAAGCTGGTTTGGAGTTGCAGGGCAAGACTGTTTATTTCCACTCCGTGCGAGTGACGAGAGCTCCCCTCGACGAGGGAGAGAAGGAGGCACCCCCGCGTTCTTCTACAAGAAAGAGGAAAAAAGGGGGCCCCCGAGCGAGCAGACGCAGCATGCCGCCGGTGCTAATTCCCGGAGCCGGCCCCGACAACACGTTGTTCCCCGAACACGGAGGAGGAGGCGCTGGCGCCGCGCGTAGGCGAGCTGTCGACGGCCGGCTGCAGACGGGATAGAAAAGAATGCGGTGGTGCTGAGCAGCTTCCGCTACAAAGGCTCCCCCCCTAGATTGCGGAGCTTTTAAAGAAGGACAGCAGTTACGGGCTGAATAGTGAAAGGTCACAGTCCAATGGTTAGCAATGAAATCGTACGTGAGAGGCTGCTTGAATGGAAACCTCAATATGAGCAGGCTTGGCGCGGTCAACGGCGACGACTTCTCGTTTCCCCCGCACGTCGATTGCGATGGTTTTGTTAGTACGTCCCAAAACTTTGAATGGGCCATCGTACGGCGGAGTAAGGGGCGGCTTCGTTGCGTCGTGTCGCACGAACACATGGGTAGCAGAGTCCATGTCAGGAAAAGTGAAAACTTTCTTGTTGCGGGCGATGCGAGGTGCTGTTGGCCTGAGTTGCGCGAGCCATGCGCGCAGCTTCTCGATGTGATCGGAGGCTGTTGGGGCGGAAGGTGTCTGGTCGGAGAAGAATTCTCCCGGGAGGCGCACTGTTGAGCCGTAGACCATTTCCGCTGCGCTGAAGCCGAGGTCTTCCTTCACCGTTGAGCGTAGGCCAAGAAGAACGAGCGGGAGCTTCTCCACCCAGTGCTGGCGGTCGAGTTTCGCTGCCAGTGCGGCTTTGAGTTGCCGGTGGAAGCGCTCAACCATTCCGTTGCTGGCGGGGTGGTAGGCGGTTGTATGCTGCAGCTTCGTGCCGAGGAGCGTTGAAAGTGCGGAAAAGAGGTTGCTCTGGAATTGCCGTCCCCGGTCAGTTGTTATGCGGGCGGGGCAGCCAAAGCGGGACACCCATGTTTGAATGAAGGCCTGCGCGACGGTCTCAGCTGATATGTCCGCAATTGGTATAGCTTCGGGCCACCAGCTGTACCTGTCGATGCATGTGAGCAGGTACCTAAATCCTTGGCAGGGCGGTAGTGGTCCCACGAGGTCGAGGTGAACGTGGTCAAACCGCGACTCAGGAGTCCGAAATTCCTGTAGTGCAGCCCGATTGTGGCGAGTCACTTTCACTTGCTGACACGTTTCACATGTCCGAGCCCATCGTCGCACGTCCGCGTTGACTCCGGGCCAAACGAAGCGTTGCGTTATCAGCCGCTGGGTGGCGCGGACACCTGGGTGGCTGATGGAGTGGAAAGTGTTGAATACCACTCGGCGAAAGTTCAGTGGGACGAAAGGTCGTGGTGCTGCCTGGGAGGTATCGCAGGTTATCGTGCTCTGCACGTAGGGAAGTGCAACCTCCGAGAGCACGAGTGAAGATCCCCCTCCCTTCAGTCTTGTCAACTCGGGGTCGTCCCGCTGAGCTGCGGCCATGGCTTCGAAGTCCAGGACTTCTGTGCCGGAAGCGTTGACGCGAGACAAGGCGTCAGCTGCTTCGTTTTCGACCCCGGGAACGTGGCGGATGTCTGTAGAAAACTCGGAGATGAATGAGAGCTGACGGATCTCTCGTTCTGAGTAGGAGGAACTGTTGTTTTTGAATACGTAGGTGAGGGGCTTGTGGTCTGTCAAGATGTAGAACTCACGGCCTTCGAGGAAGTAGCGGAAATGCTTAATGGAACAATAGATTGCGAGCATCTCCCTTCCAAAAGTGCTGTACCGTGCTTCTGCAGGCTTCAGACGTTTCGAAAAGAAGCCCAGTGGCTTCCACTGGGCGCCCTCCTGTTGCTGCAGCACTGCTCCGACCGATGTGGAGGAAGCGTCCACCATGAGGCGTGTAGGAGCTTCAGGCCGTGGATGAATGAGGAGGGTAGCCGCGGCTAGCTCGTCCTTAGCTTTCTGGAAAGCGCTCTGGTGTTCGTCAGACCAACAAAATTCTGGTGCCTTTTGGTCGTCTCGGCGCAGCAGGTCGGTCAATGGCTGGAGCACTCGAGCACAAGACGGAATGAAGCGCCGGTGGAAGTTTAAGAGCCCGAGGAACTCCCTCAGCTTGCGAAAAGATGTTGGAGCTGGAAACTTCTTGACGGATTCCACCCTCGATTCCAATGGCATAATGCCCTCAGCAGTGATGTGGTGGCCGAGGAAGTTGAGCGCCTCTACTCCAAACACGCACTTTTGAGGTTTCAACACCAGACCGTGCTCATCCAAACGCTGAAAGAGCTGGCGGAGGTGCTCTTCGTGCTCCGCAGGCGTTCTGCTGGCCACCAAAATGTCATCCAGGTAGACAAAGATGAAAGGAAGACCCCGGGTGACTTCATCCATGAACCTTTGAAAGGTCTGTGCGGCATTTTTCAAGCCGTAGGGCATGCGGACAAACTCAAACAGGCCGAACGGAGTTGTTATGGCTGTTTTTGGTATGTCCTGCGGTTCGACGGGGATTTGGTGGTATGCCGCTACAAGGTCGATCTTGCTGTATATTTTCGTACCTGCCAGCCGCGCGCTGAAATCGTGAATGTGTGGCAGAGGATACTGGTCCGGCGTTGTCGATGCGTTCAAGGCTCTGTAATCACCACACGGGCGCCAATCGTCGTCCTTAGGCACCATGTGTAGCGGCGATGAATGGTTGCTAGACGAAGGGCGAACAATTCCCAGCTGCAGCATGTGCTCGAACTCCCTGCGTGCAGCTTGAAGCCTTTTGCTGGACAGCCGTCGTGGCTGGGCGGTGACTGGCGGCCCGGTGGTGACGATGTGGTGAGTCACGTTATGTTTCACCGGCTGTTCCGTGTTGCGGGGCTTGGTGAGCGAGGGGAATTCGGCCAGGACGTGGTGGTAGGCTGATACTGGCTGGAAGGCGCAGATGCCAGATGAGCAGATGTTTGACTCCAAACCACGTACTTTGAGGGATGTGTTGTTATCCTTGAGGCAACGGTCACGTACGCTCACATCCAGGTTGAAGTGGCTGAGAAAATCTGCTCCGAGTATGGCGAAATTAACATCCGCCACCACGAAGACCCAGCGAAACAGGCGCCTGAGTCCGACGTCTATTGTCAGCGAGCGGAAGCCGTACGTAGCGATGGCAGTGTTGTTCACTGCCTGCAGCGACGATGTGTTCTTGCTACGTCGGCGATCCTCGGGGGTTGCCGGGACAATAGAGATTTCGGCTCCCGTGTCGACTAGCAGGCGCGAGTTGCTTACGCGGTCGACTACGAAAAACAGGCGGCTGGGTGGAGGGCCGATGTCGTAAGCCGCCGTTAACGACTGGCCGGAGCGTTTCCCGGAAACGAGCAAGGTTGAGTGCAGCGGCTAGCACCCGTGCCGAAACGACGGTGGTACCAGCAAACTCCGTCCTGTGTATCTCGTGCATGGCTTCTCTGGGAAGAGCTTGGGTGTCTTGAAGGGGATCGGTTGCGTCGTTGCTCGTCCTGTTGGGGAGCGCCAGATAGCACAAGTTTCTGCATGGTCTCGGTAAGGTGTTGCAGTTTCTCCTCAAGGCGCGACAGTCGATCTGGTTGCTCATGTGTTCTTGCAGCAGCTATGGGCGCAAAGGTTGGAGTTGAGTATTCCGTGATGCGATCGGCAAGTTGCGCTAGTTGATCAAGGGACGTCTCATTTGAACCCGCGAGAACCACGCGCACCGACTGGGGGAGCCGTTGCAGGAAAAGTTCACGAAGAAGTGGGAGCTGGCCGTCCTGATGCGCGTGCACACCGAGTAGTTGCCGCATACGGTGCAGCAGTTGGGAAGGTCGTTGGTCGCCCAGCTCTTCGCGACACAAGAGCTGCTGCAGTCTGCTTTCTTCAGGCGCCTCGAGGCGGTCCAGCACCGTCTTTTTGAGGGTGTCATATTGTTCTTGCGCGGGGGGTGAAACCAAAATGTCGTCGATAGCGTCGGCGATTTCGGGGGGCAGGGCTGCGACGACGTGAAGATATTTTGTCGACTGCGAGGTGATATGCCGGAGCTGAAAACGGGCCTCCACTTGGCTGAACCAAACTCTTGGATTTTTCGGCCAAAAATTTGGTAGCTTCAGTTCTGTGGCGATGACCGCAGGCGTGGAGGCAGCAGCGTTGTCGTCGGAGCTCATCGCGGCGTGTTCGTTGAAGCGTTCGGGTCACCAATTTTGTAGCGGCTGGGAATGTCGGCTGCCGGAGGCAGCGAGAAAGGAGACGTGAAGCTGGTTTGGAGTTGCAGGGCAAGACTGTTTATTTCCACTCCGTGCGAGTGACGAGAGCTCCCCTCGACGAGGGAGAGAAGGAGGCACCCCCGCGTTCTTCTACAAGAAAGAGGAAAAAAGGGGGCCCCCGAGCGAGCAGACGCAGCATGCCGCCGGTGCTAATTCCCGGAGCCGGCCCCGACAACACGTTGTTCCCCGAACACGGAGGAGGAGGCGCTGGCGCCGCGCGTAGGCGAGCTGTCGACGGCCGGCTGCAGACGGGATAGAAAAGAATGCGGTGGTGCTGAGCAGCTTCCGCTACAGCATTGACATGGTGCCCGGTGCGGCATGTGTGTTTGTTTACATTGGTAATTTTCAAATGTCTGTGGCTTACTTCCTCGTTCTTGTTGCAGTGGCACCGTTGACGACACAACGGAACATAGTGCCTTTCAACCATCTTTAGCGAGGTGTTTCCACCCAAATTCACAGCGTGTGAGCTGGCTGCTGCTCTAGCGAAACGTCGTGCACCAGCAGTCGCACACAACCTGGTCTGCTGCGGCGACCTAAACATGGCGGCTTGTAGTGGTTCGCATGAAGTGTGCTTGGGGTGCCCTTTTGCGAAAAGTGTATATGCTCCAAGGTTCCCTCCTACAGTTTAGTATAGGCAGAATTCACAGGCTGTGAACTTTTTAAAGGGGTCATGAAGCACCCCTTGGGCTTGTTGAAAAAACACAACCTGCGGAAAGCTATGAACGGCTCTGAACTGCTCAGCCAAATATTGCAGTCGTGTGCGCCACGTAAAGGCTACAAGCAGAACGCGAAGTTCCTGTTTCCTCAGGCGCCCTCTTTTCAAACAGAGGCCAGTTCTCTCTCTCGTCAGTGGGTAGGGCGTCTGCCGGTTGACGTCACGATCTGCATCGCCGCGTCACAAAAGACATAGCATCCTTATTGGCCGATAGCCGATGTAAATCGAGAGCAGCGTTCGGATCAGATGCGCTTCTTGCCACGGGGTGCCACCACATGCCGGTGCCGCACTCCTCAGTACACGGTAGCCGCACTCGCGCACGCGAATCCCAGCGGGAGAGCGATTGCATTTCATGATGCGCACTGACGTAACTTCTTTCCCTCGTGCCATCCCTCCCTGTGTAGCTTCCAGTGCGCTCGTCGACACGAGAAAAGAGAGAAAGCGCTGAGAGCGTGCGCCAAATCCCCGTAAGTCCGCTCATTCTTGACAGATTCGAGAAATTTTTGCGGCAATCGATTCGGGAGGCAGTAAACTCCGATACTGAGGTCATTAGACCCTTACTTGGAAAAGTCGTTCATGAGCCCTTTAAGGTTCACAGGTACTTTAACTGCCTCATCAGACACCGGCCTTGAGAAACGCGACGTCATTGTGAGCTCGCAAGCATGACCTAAAGAAACACGGTTCAAGCTAGAATTGAACCCAAGCAATCTACGTGGCAGTACCGTGTTTCTACCACAGCGCCACGCCAGTGCTTCAAACTGCTTTGGTAAAAGAACCTACACAGGCATCATGTTGGGTGAGAAGTTACGTTAACAGATGTAATATTTGTGGCAGAAGCATAGAATCGCAGCAGGTGTCACACCATATGAATTGTGTAACAAGTTGGTGGAATAAAGCTTCTGACACATTAGATAAAGATCAGCCATCATTCATCATCATTACCAGCCATAGCATCAAAAAAGTGTGTAGCTATGTAGGTGTGCTTATTGCCTTATATATACGTAGTGGGTATTTTGCTAAGGTCAGCACACCCTTGAAAAAGATATACAAAGACAAAAGTGTTTGCATGAGGTGTTCAAAGAGTCGATTTATTGCAAGACACATGTACTTGCTCATTGCGGCTGATCTGCCTTGCGCGAGTACAGCCAGGCTTTCACCTTTTAGTGTTACAACAACGTAACACATGCCAAATTTGTTACTTCAAGGATAGCCGTAAGCTGCCTTTCACAACCTGACAGTGCTTGTCAGATTTGCAGTGAACAATTTTCATTATATTTTTTCCAAAATCCAAGCAACATATGCAACGCTGTACCTTTCTTCAATATATTATTCTATAATGCAGAGGGTAATCGATTAAAAAATAACAAAAGAAGAGTGCATCCTATTTAATACCTCACCTGGCATGGAAACTTGCGAATGCTCTCAACTAAGTACTGATATGATTTCCAGTCTCGCGCCAACAGTAGGCCCATCACTGGTATCACTTGGAAGGAGTAATTGTCGTAGATGCTTAAAAAAGAGAGATAAAGGAGATGAGATCGTTAGCATGCTGTGAAGATGCAATCATTCATATTTGTTCCTTAGATACAGCAGGCACAATAAAAACATTCATCCCTTCATTGTAATGCTTTACAAGTGATTAAAAACACCTCCTTTGTAAATAGCAACTCTTAGGTCAATACTGCATGGCAACATGCTCCAAGGGAACGCTCCTACATGAAGAACACGGCGCAATGCTTAAGTTAGACGTGTAGACACAAGAATCCAGACGTGCCTGATGGTTTTACCTGTTTGGTAACGGAACAACTTCTCTCATTCACTGCTGTAGTGTCTACATGAAACTGAGCTGCATACATTTATTGGATGCCTTTCTACAGTGTTTAGATTCATAAGCCCAAAAGCATTACTTCTCAAATAATGAAAATGCGCAAGAGACAAGACTACAGTGGCACATCAAGCATTGTAAAAAAAAACGAAAGAAACATGAGATCGAACTTACCTACGCAGCAGTGGGTTTTTTACATGGCTGAACTCCAAACAAAGAAATCTTCCCCCAGGCTTCAGTACGCGATACGCTTCGCTAAGCACCTACACAAGACGGAAAGAGGCAGGCTTACTGACACCAGCTTGGAGTACAAACACAAAAGTGCAAAAGAAAAAGTATGGTAAAAAACATCAAGGCAGCACAAATGTTTTCCTTATTCAAGACCACACATATTAAAGTTAAACATAGCAAAGGTACAAATCCTCTCATTAACTATGACAAGTTACAAGGCTAAGCAGCAACTATCTGAGGTTGATTGTTAAAGTCAAGCTATAGCTTTCTGGTAGACACGCTAAGGCACACTGCAGGGGATGTGTGCCGATTATCTGTAATGGCTGATGCTATCAGACACTGACTGCAGGGTTGGCCCACGTTACAAGCCACCTTAAAACACTCGTGGGGGTTTACTTCGTGGACTGGTATCAAGATCGACTCAACGAGTCACCACTTTCAATCACACTGCTTATGAGAACAGCTTGGCTTACTCAGCGAGACAGCCATCTACACAGAGTGATAGAAAAAGCCAAAGAAAAGAAAACCTTGCTTAAATAATAAAATAACATCACGGGGTTAACGACATTTGTTGTTACCATGGTGATGTCTGAGTGTGAGTCGTAGACCCTGCGACAATACAAAAAGAAAACTAAGTTATGTTAAGCTATGGTGCTGGCGGTGGACACGATATTTAAAGCCATTTTATGGAGCATAAAAACTAATTTTAGAGCAGTCTGAGAAAATTATACAAATTTCGAGGCACCTGGGAGTAGATACTAGGTAAATGCAGAGATAACTGATATTTATTCTCCAACCAAAGTTACGAAAACACGTAAAAACCCACCCGAAAGACCGACCAACAAAGGACAGGGCGCCCGGCGTCGTTTACAAAATACCGTGCGCAGACTGCCCCTCGTCATACATCGGCGAGACCAAAAACTTCCCCGAACGAATTAGACAACACGTCAACGACGTCCGTAAACTCAACAAAGAACGCAGCGCTGTCGCCGAGCACGCGGAGACGTTTGACCACAGAATAGACTTCAACGGAACCGCCATCCTCGAAAGTGAAACCAAGTGGAGGAGGAGGTTACTACTGAAGTCGTGGCACATACAGAGGACCACTCAAAATATCAACCGTTCCCTCGGAACTCTCCCCCCGGTGTATGCGCATGGGCTACGCTCCGCGGTAATGCGTGGGATCGTTAACCGCCGCGAGAGTGCCTTAAAGAGGCCGCTGCCAAGCCGCCGCAGTCCCCCCTGAGGAAGGAACCGAGCTGGTTCCGAAACGTCGGGTTTTTACGTGTTTTCGTAACTTTGGTTGGAGAATAAATATCAGTTATCTCAGTTTACTTATCCAACCAGACAGACTTCTGTCTAATGTTTACCTTCAGGTAAATGCATAATGCCAAACTGCCAAACACACCTAAGCTATTTCTGAATACTCGAAATTCATAATCAGCCCAATATGCATTGGCTTGCTGTAAAGCAATGGTGCACTGCCTCTAAATTCAAAAAAAAGAAAGCTGACATTTGAGTATCTCTTACATGAAATAAAGATAACAAACCTTTTCACACAATCTGCTGTATTTGTTTATTCAAAATCGAATGAAGATATGAAGACACTAGCTTCTGCATCTTGTCAAGTTTTTCATTGACAACTACCAGCTTAGCCACGCTGTCTGCCAGGCTACAGTCAGACTTGATCAGCAACACGTGACCAAGTGAAAAATCACCTGCTAAAACACACACAGGGGAACGCAACACTCACTGCGCTCAAAGGTCAGGAATCTAAGTAAATTTCAACACAATCTGTATACCGCAGACACTACTCTGGGTTGTTTTTGTCTCTATAAGCTGCGAATGCACCAATTCTGCATAAGTTCACGTCAGATGCACCTCTACAGTGGGAAGAGATAAGTGTCTTCACAGCTTGAGGCCAGAGAGTGAGAGGGAAGGCAGATAGATACAAAGACCTCAAAAGCAAGGGGATTTAAAGTGAAGGTGAGCAGTCACTACACACAGGGTATAAACAGCGAGAAGCTGCAGCAGCACGGGGAGGTGCGGGAACATTGCTAGTGTATATATTACGGTTTTCCAAGTAAAATGGCGCCCACTAACGACTGTGCCGTCACTTGTAACTTATAAGAGCCTTTGCTTTACTATCGCTAGGATGCTGACATGGTACGGGATCGCAACATGAATTAAAGACTTTTCCGCTTGGCAGTGCCTAATCATTAGCTCCTCTGCTCATTGCAACAAGCGCCTCCCTATTATTATTGCATGACCAAATAAGGGCTGCACTTTGGCTTCTGCACTTGAGCCCAGTTTTGAACTCCTTGAAAAAAACAAGTGTCAGTAGTCTGACACTATTCACGATCACAATGTGACCTAATGAAGAAACAGCAAAACTACAGAGCTGTTAAAGAAAACCATGGCAGGCCCAGCAGCTGAGCTCTCCATTGGCACCATGGGTGCAACCATTTAACGTAGTAACAACCGGCATGCCGTGCCAATAGGAGGGTTGCTGGAACAGCGAAATTTATCAGACCAGGCCCAATTTCTTTCCACTTGAAGATTCCTTACGTAGCCACTGTATAAAAAGGAGGATAGGAAGAGAAAGGCAGAACGTTGAGCATTAAAACAATACCGAAATGGCAGCATTTGCAGACAGGAAGGATGAAAGGTGCTGAACAAGGGTGTCGACGCAGACCAGTTGGTACTTCATCGCCAGGTTTGGTTGTAGCGCAAGCAACAAAGTGAAAAAAGTTAGGCGACAGGACAGAGGCGCACCAGCAACCAAGCCTTATTTCACATCGATTGCAAATTATAAAGCTATGAAAGGCACCACATGGTACCAAGATAACAGCCACATAAGCAAGAATGGATAACACAACTATACACCCTACTAACCGCCTCTTTCCTGTCGTCTAAGTTTCCTAACACTGTTACTCGGCGCTGCGACCAAACCTAACGATGAAAGATCCTTTTGTAAACTTTCTCATCCTTACGCGATTTTGAGCCCCTTTCACACCGTTTGCACTGACGAAATTATTTTATCTTCACTTCAAGTGCACTTCAAGTGCACTTTCAGCTAAATCGTTTTGATACAGCGTGGAGTAGGCACTGGAGACGCCGAAATTAGTGGTTTCCAAAAATTACTTTTCCTTAGCAATTTTTTTTATCACACCCTATGTCCCTTCTTTGAAATGGCAGAACAACCTATAACTGCATCACAACAAAGTGTCACTTTCGAAGTCATCTCTGTAGAATATATGAATAAATGGGCATGAATAGCGCAGTGCAGCCAAGACTACTGACACAGAAACAAAAAAGCATATATCAGCTGGTACGTTTTCTCACCTATTTCCAAATCGTTGCTAGACGACACCTCAAGGTTTGCATTAAAGCACAGCGGCGGCGCTAGGGCAACCACAGGCACTACACGGAAAACTGCAGCTACATGCCATTCGACTAGAGAACTTCAAACAGCAAACATGAATACAGATACCCGGGAGCTCAGTTTACTTAAAAGCTGCTTCAATGAAACCAGGCCTTCTCTTGGGGCGCTGGTCAAACACATCTGCAGACCAATATGGCCACACCCACTTTGCAAAGTCACCAATCTGCCACACATAGGTGCAGAATCATTGTTGGTTATCAGAATTTCGCAAGAAACGGTGTTTGGTGCAACTTGGCAGAAGAATGGGAGCACTGCACTGGCAAATAGTTTTCAGAATCCTGTGTACTGCCAAACGAACAAATATGTTGGTCGTAAAGAGATGAATCAGAAATGTTCTCTTGAACAGAAAAGTCCTGTAACTAGGACTACCCTATTTTGGTTTGGTGATGTGAGCTACCAGTTAAGTGAAGAAACATTAATGCTAGGCCAAAATGGAAAGTATGAAAAAATGCAGAAAACCACGCATAAAATGGCCAGATGGTATTCTAGAGGCCACGATAAATTAGTCTAGGTGAGTTAAAGAAATTGTACTAAATTGACTTGACTGGCATTTACATGCTTCTAATGTTGCCAGATGTCATCAGCAACTCAACGGTACTTAGCATCAAGAACAACGACAAAAGCTGTTTCACGGGTTAACAGCAATCAACATCACTTGAAGCCAACAGGCAATAAAATCAAGGAAAGAATGGAGCAAATTACTTGTTTTTTTTAAAATTGAAATGTACAATAATATAAAGAGAAATCAAAATGGATGTTGTAGCACACATATAAATAAAAAACAAAAAAACAAAAAAAAAAGGCATGGAAAAACAGTGTCGTGGTAGCTCAGTTGGTAATGTAGGTAATGTGAAGGCATGGGTTGGGATCACGTCAGTGGTAAGTTGTTTTTTCTATTATTCACCCTCATTTCATTTTTCTAAGTGAGCAGAGTGATGGCACAACTGCGCCACAAGCCTCTTCGTAACTGCTATCGCAATAAAAATATTACGACATGGTCTTTAATGTGGCCCAAGAAGCTGTACGGATGCATCCATCCTGTGAATTTGTATGGCCTGCTATTGATTTATTACCCAAGAATTCATTACGCCGAGCAAGGAAAACAGCATCGATTTGGTCAGAAAGATGTGACAGTCGACACGAACCCTCCCTCTGCTTTTTCATACATTCAACCACAGTGACGCTTCCCTCATCCATCAAGCATGGACACTAATGTTGGTCAAGGATGCTGAGACACTTCCTTATGTAGCCCTGTCCAGGTAACCCATTCCGCGGGGTGTGTAAGTGATAGCCAAAAGTGCATGCACTGGACAAGTTCGAATAACGAAATCGCGACTATACTTCCGACATCGCTTCTTCCCGGCCCCACCCCTTCCTCACACAGGATCAAGCTGCATAGCTCCACCAGAACAATCCCTGCCCCATGATGTGGCCATTTCTCGTACAACCACATAGAGCAAATTCAGGAAACTTCCCTGCGCTTAAAGCGGCACCTTACATGTTAAAAAAAATGACAGTCTGAACAATGAGCTGTATAGACAACAAAAGCTCACCTTTTTCTCTCTCTCCCTCTCTATCATTTTTACAAGGCATACAACAGCAACACACCACAAAGTTTTGTAGGTGTATGATTTTCCAGCCTTGCCCGCAACTGCTCCCCGGTGACTACCATAACTAGTGCGCCCTGGACTACCAAGAGATCACGTGCTAATTTACAACTCAAGTTAATGTTATCTGACAACAACACCAGGGTAAGTGATCTTTGAAGACACGCACTTACCTTGTCAATATGAGTGACGTTGCGAATACCAAATGCGATAGTGTACGCGTCAAACTGGCCATCACCAAATGGCAGCTCTTCGGCGTCCCCCTGAGTCCACGATATATCTACAAAGGAAAAGAAGTATGGCTAATGGCTATGCAGTCACATTTAGTACCCGAGTGCATTCCCATTTGGCTACAACAAAACGACCAATAGACGAATCAGAAGAGCAAAGAAGTATTGATGCACTGAAGAAGCTGTGGGCGAAATGCAGCCATTAGACTATTTCGGCTGAGCGTCACATATGGACTGCTCTAATCCCATTTGAAATCGATGGCCTGACGATAACTCGTCTGGTTGGGAGGATGCACGACGAAGATAACACGGAAAAACTGACCAAATATGAAAAGGTCTAAAACTTCAAGACGTTTCAACTTCCATATGAAAGTTGAAACGCCCTGAAGTTCTAAAGCTTCTCATTTTCGAAATACATTTTCCTGTGTTTCTGAACACATACAACACGTGTTGTATGTGTATGTGCCAAAACTGTCTGAAGTCTTTTGAGCTATATTAACCTTTAAATGTGTACCTATGCTCCTTCATAAGCACACATCCCCGAAAATGTTGGTAACACGTAGTTAGCTTAGTTAAAAATGTCTAAGCAATGCTAAATGTCATGCTCTGCTAAATTTTGGCCACAGCTGAGCATCTTTATTTCATTTTGAGTGTACCCGTGCTAAGTTCTTCTAAAAGGCAGCTTGGCATTTTTTTTTTTTACCATTTCAAGGACATTATTTCGAATTTCTCTCTGCCTTCCATCGCATGATAGTTTCACTTACATGAGAATAAAGGATTTACATGAAGAAAAAAGAATAACATCCAAGCCGAAGTGAGCACAAGTGGTCCAGACAGCTACTTCTCATAATGTAAACAGCAACATTAGAATAGAAATGCACTAGTAAAAAGCATGCCAGTAGCAACAACTTCCCATGAAATGTCCTACCTACAGCAAATGCTCGATGCTCTTGCATTGCAATGCTCTTGCTGGTGATGAAGAACAGAACATAACAGAAAAGCTTTATTGGCGATTGCTGACTGGCCAGCTCAGAGCGGAACAGTTGCACTCTTCACTGCTCCCGTGTGTTTGTCGCTGCCCACTTCGCGTTTTTCGGGTGTAGGGGCTGTTTTGAGCAGGCTCAGATAATGCGGTATGGTGTAGCAGTATTTTCTCAGCACCAAACGCGGAGGCCTGTTCGAATTCTTTGCCACTTGATGGCCTCCTCTCCTGTTAAATCCTTGTGGGGCGGGGCATACAGTCACTGCTGATAGACAGGCAGGTCCATTGTGGTTGTAACGTTGCAATTTGATTGGGGTCGTGATACGAAGTATGCTGAATGGGGCCAGCATTGCTGCTGGGAAGGTTCATGTGTGAGCCACGGTATCTGCCCTCTCATTTTCTCCAAACCCTGGCATCTTGGGTACCAGAATATCAAGTGGCAGTTGTGGAGGCAGCATTGCAATTACTGTGCTAGAACCTTTCGGAACTCTGCCTCATTGTAGGAAGCGACAGGTGGCCTGGGAGCCTGCACCGACGTTACTGTCACGACCTCTACATTCACCTGTGTGTATGGTTAGCCTGATAGCCCTGGTCTCCTCAGTCAATGAGGGCTCACTGAAGAACAGTGCATCAGCATTTTGCCGTGTTCATTGAGAACCGGCGCGACAATGTGTTGGTGAGTGGTGCGTTTGCATTGTGGGTCAGCTTGTCCATAGGCGGTGACGTCCCCCCTCTTCAGACAGTGCAGTAGCGCTTCGACCCACGTTGTGTGAGCCTTACGTCTCCCCTTTTTGTGCTCTGAGTACATGTTGCTAGTCAAAGGGGCCACATGTACCAGGTCCAAGGGATCGAGATCAGTGAACTCCATGCCCACATGCTGCGGCGGCGGCAGTATGCCAATCCTCTTTCATATATATATCTGCCCATAGCGGTCTGGCTGAGTCTCTCGAGATGAGTGGTCAGAGTTGCTGCGGCAGATTCACTGTAGGAACTGTGAATGCCTTAGTGCAGGTGATTTTTTTCCCAATGATGTGCTTTGGGCCAGGCTGAGTGCCATTTTGTAAACTGCTGTAGTAACTGTATCCACCAGGATATTTTTGTTCTGTTTTTTATGAATAATAGGTAACGCTATAGGTGACTGTGCTGATTATTTAGGCTTGGATTAGCACAATGCTGCCTGCCTCTTAGAAAATTAAGAAGTTGAGCTGAGGGGGTTACCTTCGTGTTGGAATAATCATGTGACAACGTAGGTATGTGAAACACAGTCAAACATTCAAATATAACCCTGCACTATGATTAAAGACATGTTCACTAGCGTTACTTACTGTTCCTGCGTCAACTTTGTAAATGGAAAGCACCACATTGTTGTCTATAAAATAAACTTTTCAAGGGCATGGATCACAAGTGCCATCTGCCAGGCTTTGGAGTCTATTTTCAAGAAATACCACACAAATCCTTGCCATGGCATTTGAAAAACATAACCACAGCGTACAGCTGAATGCTTAGTAGAAGTTTCATCTAGGTTCGTATGCCTCGAGTAACTGCTAGAGATTAGCTTCGAAAGTACTAAAGGTCATGTCCTACTTACATGCTTGATGCATGTGAGCCCACCCCAGTAAATGTAACACCTTCAGCAGAAAAAGCTACAGTTAAAACTCAATCTAACGAAACCCGATTTTATGAATTTCCAGATTTAACAAAGAGATTTCCATTCCCCGGCATGCACCCATAGTGTTTACTGTTGTCACCAACTAGGGTTAACGAAGCTACCATGACACTAAACCCAATTTAACAATGTTTTTCCAGAAATCAATTAGTTAAAAATGCAGTGATTTCTTTCTAATTTTGACGCAGAAGGGTTTTTCTTAGGGATGTGCGAATATTCGAGTTTTGAATTCGAATTGAATAATACCTAATCGAATAATTCGATTCGACTTTCGAATAGCTAGTATTCGAAGTTGTGAACAATTCGAACGGACGGATATCTAAAACGTGGCAAAGGCCAATGGTGCAACTTTGTTAAGGTAAGGTGGCTAAAGCTAACATCCTTACTGTAGGGCTCTCGTCAAAACTTTCACCCATATCTATGTTCAGAAGCGAGCGCATGTTTATTTTAAAGGAGATTATGTCATTTCCGCCCGTTATGGCTACTGCAAAGAAGGGCAGAAAACAGAATGGGAGACTGTTGAACTGCTAGCGTCAAAAAATAACCAGCACATTGAGCTCATAACTTATAGTCAAAATGTTCAAATAAACTTCAATGAGCCTCTGATCCCAAGAAAGGATGATCCTCTGAAATACTGGAAAAAGCACGGAGCTGCACTTTGTCCAGGTATTGCCAAAATTGCCTTGCGATACCTTCCCATCCCTGTTGCTGAGGTGCCTAGTGAGCACATGTTTTCAACTGCAGTAAACACCGGAACGTCATGGCGAGAGAAACTGAAGCCAGGTCATGTAGAAGAGCTGGTGTTTCTGCATGACAATTTGTAGTCTTTCGGTAGCAGTCACTCACCACATTATGTGCTTGAGGACATAAGCAGATTTCATTTCTTTGTTCTTCAATTTTCAATAAAATCTGTGGTATTCGATATTTTTGACCACTGTTCAGCACTATTTGATTCGAGGTGAAATTTCACTATTCGCACACCCCTAGTTTTTCTTTGGGCGTGCGCTGAAATGCACTCGCATTAGAAGATGTCACCACAAAGCGATGATCCTAGTTTTATTTGGACGAGGATGGAAGCTGCGCCCATACACGGAACGTGTTTCACATTTGGTAGTGCTTTTACATACCAAATAGTGCTAGGGGTGGTGATGGCTTGTGGTTCATGTACATGTTTCCACAAAAGCGAGGTGCTTGCTTTCGTTTTTTAGTGGTTTGTGACACATGGCACTTTTCGTCACCTTGCAACTTTATTGCTCTGCCTGCTTGTACAACCACTGCATTCCTTCTCCCCATCTTTGCACATCGGCAGCTTGTCATAGCTTTATATGGTCGTCTAGCTTGCCTGTGTAGCCCGGATATGGAAGGCTCTATGCCTGCCTTAGTGGACTTCTCACACTCGCAGGCGTGTGCTAGTGGCAAATAAAATGCCGCGGTAGCTTCCGGGAGTCTACACGCTGCAATTTTAGATTTCAAACAACCAAAAAATCCCTTTCTCGATTTTACGAATTTTCCCTTTAAACAAAATAATTTGAGCACAGTCAACACTTCGTTAAATCGAGTTTCAACCCTAGAATGATTCATGACATCTAACACAGCTAACCTGCAGGGATGTCACAGCTATACAGCACTTTATTGAATGGCTTATGGAAGATGTTACGTCATGACTTGCAAATTTTGAGCTTCTCTGCAAATGCACTGTGACGTTCAATGTGCAAAACCAAATATCAGCATAACTACCAAGCCATGGCAACCAACCAGGATAAAGGAGATCATTGCGTCGTTTGCCGGCTTCCAGCATTTCTCTGTTGATGTCTACAACAAAAGCGTGTGCACGCTGACTAGATGAGCCATCTCCGAGATCCAAATCCAAGTTGTCATTGGCTTGGAGCTCCTGATACCTCACGGCTTGGATGAACCTCGTTGAAATGTCTCCTGCAGAACAAATAGTGGTGTTTCACATTGTGAGCTTTACATGCACGATGATCCATGAATAGAAGTACGACAGCCCAATGGGCCTAGCCCAGGTACTGCTTTCAGACACTGCAGGTATGAAATTGCAAACGGCAATGTGATGCCTAAACATTGGAAGCACCGATGAAGATAACCCCATCCAAAGTATGGCACATTTTAATGACTCCTCGAAATGATCTGTGCTCCATGAATGATTTGCATCCAGGAAGTTCGTATGAGCGAAATAACTTGAAGCCATACATATGTGCATGTTTGTCGCAATTAACCATTTCGTCACTCCGTATCAAGTTGTCGTCTCACATTAGAGAAAAAAAAAGAAAAGGAACTTTACAGCAGCAATTTTCGCTTCGCACACTTCCGAAAATGCTCCATGCTTTCTGACAAAAACTGCACGCAAACCTATTTAGCTGCTAAATGCTTGTGGTGATGGCATAAATGGAATATGTTTCAGACTAAATTTTAGTAGCTATTAGTCGTGACAATATTCCCAGGGTTTCGTTGAGGAAGAAGAGCAGGGAAAACCTAGAACAAACGTCGTCAAACAACGCTGGTCAGCGTTTGTGTGCTTGCACTCGCATTAGAAGTCGCAAACGGGTCGATTACGCCTGGCAAGTCCGGGCGAAAATGCCACAAAAGGCACAAATCAGCACTTCGCCTCACACTCAAATTCTAGTAACATGCACGTCTACATTACCTGAAAGTCCCCTCGGGCACATTACAGTTACTGTATACATGTTCCCGAGCGATACGACATACACCAACACTGGGATGTGTGAATGACAGAAAAGCTACCTACCGGTTCCCCCAGCAACATCGACGAGTTGCATTCCGGGCAAAGGGCCCAGGACCGAGATCAACCTGTCCTTCCAGAGGCGATGAATTCCCGCACTCATCGCATCGTTCATCAAGTCGTACTTTTCCGCCACACGGCTGAAAACTTGACGAACTGCGCAGAAGTTTTTCTTTTCAGATGAGAGAGATCGCTTGTCGACGAAGCTCACCTTTCTCGGCCTTCTCGTTCTCGGAAACCTTCTCATAGCCGAAGTTCGTGTTGTGATCTCTCAGGGCCTCTTCAGTTTGCGGGGAACTTTGCGGCCCGCCGCTCACAGACCTTACAAACGCTACGAAACAACTTTTATGACCCACGAACCTACTGGCTGCAAAACGCAACCGACAGGACGTCGCCATTTTTTTCTAGAGCCCAATGTTAACCGACGCCGTACGTCAATTCCGCCGCACACATCGACTCATGCAGCAGGTGCAAATATCTCTGCTCCTCCTTTCCCAAAGTTCAGCCTTGAACTCTTGCCAACGCTCGTTTTTGTTGACGAATCATTTTCTACTACACCAGTACAAGCGAGGGGCTTACGCACAGTGCGTCGGACAACTAGCGAAAACCACCGCACGCTTTTACGATGAGAGCTAATCAAAATCTGAAAAGCCAGCAGTGCTGCAGTTATTTTACTTGGAATGCATGCGCCCCGTCCACAGAACAGATAACTATCCGCTTGAAATTGTGCTACCCTTAACCTGTCGGCCAGTCCTGTAAATAAATGCTAAATATGGCTCTTATGGGCCATATTTAGAAGAAAACACCAATCTAGATTTTTAGAACAAGAACTCGCGAAGTAAAATTTATTATGCCATATACACACACACGCACACACACTTGACTTTTGTGTAAGCTGCTGTACAAGTACAAGGTAGGAAAAACGAAGTGATGGAACGCTGAACCAAAAAAAGAAATATATAAACAACCTTAGCACTTTCTAACAGTTAACAAAATGAAGGTATCAGTGATGAAGTTTCTCATTCAATGTGTAGTAAATGCCAAAAAGAAATGGGGGGCTCCTAGTCTCAGCAGCAAGCACAGGTATAAATTAAAAAAAAATTGAGGGAATGAACAAGAAAGGGGGCTGACTGCGAAGAGCAGCCACTAATTTATGGCGGCATAGTAGTACAATTTGGGCGAGAGAAAAGACAGCACAAGCAGTTTTACAGCGGCGTTTTTAGACAGGGTTTCTGGGACAGGACAATTTCATTCTCTTGTGCGGCACACAATTGTAAAAGCCGTGTTACAAGATGAGAAGAGAGAGTAGAACTTGACGGGGGTGCGGCGCGCACCCTCTTGCCCCGGGAAGAGAAAAACGGGTCAAAATCTCTTGCTCCCCATTCTGCGAAAAGCACCAGCTTTCGTCATCCACGGTTGCACTTTTTAAAAGGTCCAGACGAGCTACAATTTTTTTTTTTTTTTCCGAGTCCTCAATGCATCCAGTCCTGTGTCCCCCTTGAGCCAATCCATTCCCGTCCGTCCTCCTTCCGCTGGCTCAGCCGGACTTGAAGAGCAGAATGGCCACCTGGCCGAGGTAGAAGTAGATGAAGTGCTTCGTCTCGTGGGTCACGTACGAGCCAAAGTTGCGGCCCACGATGCAGTGCCAGGTGGGGTTGTACTTCTTGTCGAACTCCTTCTTGATGTAGGCCGCTATGTCCTTCTCGATGTTGTACTTCTCCAGGGCCTGGGTGGCCACGTCCACTGCGTCCTGCTGCATCTCCTCGGACATGTCCGCATTCTTGATGACGGCCTTCCTGTCACTCATCCTGCAAAGACGGAACGAGGTGTCCCAATGAGGAAACTGACCTTTCACAAAACTGCGTGCTCTCCAAACAACAAAATCTGTCAGAATGGCTGATTGGGACAGCTGGCGACTCATGATCGTGATGCATAAAGATGACCGCACAAGAATAATTACTGAAGCAGCAGGCATAGCTCATGATCACCTGTCTTGTGCAGGTAAACCCCTCACCCTGTCAAATTCTCTTTCATTCTGTCAGCTTGCATTCTTGGAAAGCGTTCTGCAATGCAATGCAGGATTTAAGAAGGTGTGGCCGTTATATTCTTGATGAAATGAAATGGTTGGATTGGTGCATTCCACGTTTCATGATTGTATTAATTCATTTCGCAGTACACAAAAATAAAGCAGTTTGTTTACAAACAGCCCAAGGTGGTAGCACCCATGTGTCTTAGATAAAATCGTCTATTCCTCGTGGCGACATATGGCCAGTTGAACTTGTAGTCCACTGTTAGCACTGATTCGCGGCAAATTGCAATATATCCAAATAAACCTGACGAGTTGTTTGCTTAGCATTTATGACACTAATAAAATTAGCCACTTCGTAAACTGCTTCAATTTATAATGAGGAACACTTAAGTTATGCATGTACTGGTATGAGAGTATCAAAATTAGACACTGTGGGAAACTGGCTGGAAAACAGGCTAACTAACAAAAAATTGTAAATTGCTGCATTGTGCATCAACCAGAAAAAGAAACGTAACGAAAAAAAGTTACGATACACATTCACACAAACGTCTGATGCATCAACTTCCAAATGGTTGAATTTCTTATCTATCTGAAGAAAACCAAGTGTAGGAAATTTGCCAGATTGCTACCAGAGCAGCCTATAAATGCGGACGTTTGCGAAACGCTGCTACTTTTACGATCCATTCGTAGATTTCTTTCTGAATTCAGGAACTACACAGAGTGCTGATGCTGCGTGCATCATGAATCCCTAGCTTATTTTCCGCAACGAAAAAAAAATGAATACCAAGTGTATTAACTAGGTCGGCAATCAATGCAGCAAATCCGTAAACAATGAACTGAAATATAGAAGTCGCCTAATAATCCAAGAAGCCAACCCCAAAGCCATGCTTCAAACCCGGCATTCGAATTGCAGCGTGCCCACACCATGACGTATGCCGGCGAGCTGACAAGAACGCAACCTGTGCACGGGTCTGCGCTTGTGCACAAACGAGCAGTAGTAGTTCAACGGGCAATTAAGCCTCAAACGGCGTCACCTGTACTAGTGGCGAGCATCAACGGCTGCTGGCAGTACGCTACATCGATGCTGCTCGCAACACAAAGCTTCGCGCAGCGAGCGCGACGGGTACTCACGTGACACCGACGTGGCTAGCGTAAGTTAGGGCAGGCTATTGGACGCATTCAGTTAAAAAAAAAAATAGCTCATAAACGCCACTCTTGCACCGAAAAACAACATTCCCGCGTTCCACAGCCATAGCACACCCTCTTCCTTACATGGAAAAGGGCACAGCACCCTACGCAACGCCCGCGTTCGATGGCTACACCCGCACATTCTAGAACGCGCCGAAGTCATCCAAGACTAGTTATAGCCGAGACTTTTGAAAACGTTGGGTAACGAGCGAATCTTCTTAGCAAGACAGTGATTCAAGACAAAAGCCGGAAAGCAGGGGGACGGCGCGCGCCAAAAAATACTTGTCACACGGATGAGGTGCCATGCCGCAAATAAACCCCATGAAAACGAGAATTACTGGTAACGAGGCAGCCACGGAGAACAAGCATCGAAAACTGTCGGCAGGTTATTACCTTTACGCAGAACGGCTAGCCAAGGGTAACGAACGCCCGCTGAGGGTTCGGAGACAGGCCTCACGCTGCGTGCGATGTCGCGCGCCGGTAATGTCACGGAGTGCGCTGCCAGTCTTCGTTCTTTTCTCAAGTTAGAGGGCCCCGAAGCATGGACAGAATCGCAGATGCTGCTTACCTGATGGATTTCTTTTCACGCGGGCGCGAAGGTAGACGTGGAACGCTGGGGTGTTGGGCAAAGAACTTGCACAGCTCCTGTCTGCCGGCGAACAAGAAGTTCCAAAAGCAATGTGCACGTCCTATTTCCAACGACGATCCCTGATTGGGCCAGAGAATGTAAGAACGGCCTCATGATTGGTCCACAGAGGGTCTTCTGCCATGTCTTCTATCAGCCCAGAATTCCTTGCGGCTCGTTTTGAATAGATTCTGGTTTCGTTTTCAGTCGCCGGCTCCAGTGCATACCAACCGGCTATACAAACTGATAACTAAGAACCTCACGTCAACGACGTGACAACAAAAAAGTGCAATAAAGTAACTGCGGAGCATTGTAGCCTGCACGATGCTTACTCATGTAACTGCATTTGTCAGCCCAGCTTTCTGATTTTCTGAGCCTAAGAAAATTCGGTATTAAAAAATGATCTTGTGCGTTCACTACGTTTGTAAAACAAATAACTGTAGCATTGATTAAATTGGGGCACAGTTTCTTTTTTTCAACACGCCTTTGAAATCACTTAGCTAGGCTTGTTTATCTTGAAGGCCGTGTTCAAAGGCTGCATCATACCGGCCTCATCATCACGAGTGGCAGCACTTATTTTCATCATCACGAGCGGCAGCACTTATTTTTCTTTTCCTCATAATCCCACGCTCAATCACACACTTTTGCACTACCACTATCTACGTTTCGATCGCGCCGATAATGAGCACGGCACAAAAGTAAAAAGAACGAGCTTCGCGGGAATCTCGGAAGCTTGATTTAGAAAACCTTTCAGTTGCGAATTTCCCAGCCTCGACCTTTCGGAGCAGGCGGCCCGCCGCGGTTCTTTCCACCATGGCGCTGCCATCGGCAGTTGAGCTACGGAAAACTGCTGTCGTTCGCTACAACAGCTTTTTTCTCGCGCCTTGGCGATTGATATTACTGGGTGCAGTGGTTTCTTAAGCCTGTTGTTTCAGTCATATGCGTAAGGATATTCACACTACCAGCTGATAAATGCTATATGCTATGTTAACTCGATAAAACAAGTGCGTGGGTTGTTACCTTCATTGTCGCGCGAAGTCTAGTTTTGATCGCCATAGAGCCTGCACCGAGTTTCTTAATTAACCCCTGTTGGCTTATTTTCAGCAGATGTGGAAATGAGCCATTTACAGTAAAAGAAGAATGCTAAAAGAAAAGTACTAGGCCGAACGTGGACTGCAGAGATGCAGTCGACTGCTGCTGCTGTCCTCTTCTTGTGGTGAAGCCACTTGCGGGAATTTTCTTTGGTCTTGATACCGGCGGTTACTGCTCTTTTTATCTGTTTAATTTGCAGTATAATTTGATAACGCCTTTAAGTGTGATTTCTTTTCTTTTTTGATGTCTGTCTCATCTCCGGGCCAGAGGGCTTCCCTCTGGTCTGCTTCAATCCCCTCTCGGGATGTACCATTGGACCTCTTCTTGCGTGGAGGCATCAATGTCGTTCCTGTTGCTCTGGTTCCTACGAATGGTGGAGTTATTCGCATGAACAACCCCAAGGCCATCCAGTCTGAGCTTCACAAGGTGACCCAACATTTCCTGCAGATCACTGAGGTCCGACAGTTCGGACGTGGCGGCATTCTCTGCTGCTCCCCAGACCAGGCCTGTCTTCAGGACCTTCTAAGTGTTCGTCCTTTGCTTCACAACCGGTGAGCTGTTTCATTCCTCCCCACCTTGCTTGCTGCAAAGGCCTAATCCGTGGAGTCGACGTCAGCCTTAGCCCGGCGGAAGTCTTCGATGTTTTTTTCAGAGGCAGGTGCAGTTTCCGTTTATCGGTGTAACAGGCAAGTGTTAGGATTCCAACCGAGTCAGTTATCGCCACATTTGCAGGGACATCGCTCCCATCAGAAATCAAAGCATGGCCATTAATCTACAGAGTTGAGCCCCTTGCACCTCGCCCTCTCCAATGTGGTAAATGCTGGCGCTATGGTCATAGTGCGAACGGTTGTCGATCAAATGTACGATGTCGTAAATGTGGGGCTGAACACACTGCTGATGATTGTACCTCAACTAATGAATCCTGCTGCTTATGCGAAGCCACTCGTACAGCTGATCACTCCGATTGTCCTGCGAAGGCTAAAGAAATGCGGGTCCTTGACATCATTGAGAGAAGGCGATGCTCGCACAGAGAAGCTCTTGCTGAGGTTCAGAGTAGAACTCAAGGATACGCAGGCGTTACAGCCCGTCAGTCTTTCAATATGGATGCATCACTTACTCAGTCAATTTCTTCTATTGTTGAGAAAGTAGTGGAAAAGTCCCTAGAAAAAAGGCCAGGCCTGCGCTGAAACCGCAGCACAGTCACAGCGAAAGCTGGAAGAGCGGCATTTCTAGAGCCCGTTAAGCTCTCTTGGGGCTACAATACAAGTACACTAGAAAGGTACCCACTACGCCATAAATCACAATTTTTATGAAGTTGGGAAGCACCTACTAAGCCATTATTCGTCATTCTGTGGAGAAGCGAGGCACCAGCTACACGTCTGTGCATTATGTGCACTTTGTTGACGCGACGACTGACGACGATGAAGAATTATGGCTCAGCGCTTTGTAATGGTTTGGAATCTTTAAACGGCGCACCAGTTATGTAATTTGCATTGGGTGACGCCCGGTCGCTATTTCCCTCTCCCGTCATGCTGTATAACATACGTTGACGTGGGAGAGAGACGGGGGGGGGGGGGGGGCGCGAAGAACTTTACTGAGACCCCGAGGAAATGGATCATGCGCTTATGGGCTTCCTTGGCAACCAATACAAGTGCACTTGCGAGGAACCGACTACGCTATAAATCAGTGTAATTTTTGAGAAGTAGGGCAGCAGGCACTGTGCCATTTTTCGTCATTCTACGGACAGCGTTGGTACCTGCTAAACCCATGTAAGGCATTATGTGCACTTTATTGATGCTATGCCTGATGACGATGAAGAATTATTGCAGAGTCCTTTGTAATGGGTTGGAAGCATTCAACAACCTACTCGTTGCGCAATTCGCATTGTGTGACGCCTGGTTACAGAATTCGCGTTGTGCGACGCTTGGTGCTTATTTTACTCTTCTACCACGCTATATTGCATATGCTAATGTGGTTCCTTCCCGACATGAAGCCTGTATAGGACCTTTTTGCAAAGCAGTTTCAAGCACCGGCATGGCTCAGAGGTTGAATACTGGGCTCCCAAGCTGAGGGCCCAGGTTCGAACCTCGTTCCATCCTGGAATTTTTTTCTTATTTCGTTTTTTATTATTTCGAGCGATACTGGTTACGGACACCGGCGGCGGCGGCGGACAACTACGGCGCCAAAAACGGCCGGTGAAATGATCTCATAACAGCTTTCGCTGTAAAATTCGGCAGATCCCACGTACCGTGGGAATCGATGTTATGCGAAGCATGCGCGGGATGGTGACTCTGGCGTAATTTTTCACATTGAGCGAAACGTTACGAAATGACGCTAGAGAAATGTGGAAGTGGTATACGTAAACTCATATGTTGAAGAGTCGCATATGTATTATATAACCAGTTGTTTACAGTTGCGTAACGATGCCAACAGCAACATGGGTGTTCCCAACATCAGACGCGGTAAGCTGATATGCAGTGCTTATATTCTTCAATACTGGATAGAGCGAATCAGAACAGGACAAAGAAGAGACACAGACGCACAGGACAGGCGTTACTCGCAACTAAGCTTTATTTAGGAAAGTTTCCCTGGATATGTGGTACGCAGCCGAGTGGCACGCGCAGGCGCCACTGCACGTACGTTGCAGTTGTTACAGTTGCTGGTAGCGTTGGTGGTGGTGATAGCTTTATTGAACAGTGACCCTTTCGGCCTAGGCGACGAGTGCTTGCTGTAGTTTCCGATGCGGCACTCCGAGCAGCTGTCCCTGTTTCCACGTCTGTTTAGAGAGCTGGCAGGAGCGACTTGAGAGGGCTTAAACCCTCTCACCCCCAAACAACGGGATTTTAGGAAGCCAATGTATGAATTGTGCAGTTTTGACGCATTGGGTTCCATTGCGCTTAGGTAATATTGGCCGGACTATGTGGACAGTGGAATCCTCAGCCGTCTAACCCGGTGCCGACCGGCCCAGATGGCTAAGGATTCCGAAGATGGGGACCGACTTCAGCTTCTGAACGGTCAGAACAACTCACGTGAGGGCGGAAATGTTTCGGTGTCTGGATGACACGAGAAGAGATATCGCCACGCTGCAGGGCTATCCGGATATGAAGGCGGTATTTATTCACTGTAACGCAAATTTGTGATCGTATGCAGCGGTAGAGGGACTTTTCTTCTGTCGCGAGTCTTGTGCTGAGGCCGAACCGACGCTGTCTAGAAGACAGCCTATTTGAAATGCTCACACAGCAACCTTCTCAGCAAAGCAGAATTTATGTGCAAAATAAATGTATACTTTTTTCTCTGCTCACTGGTGTTCATTAGTGATTCGAGTGATTTGCTTAAACTGTGCAATTTCTAGCATAGCTCATTTTGTTGTCGCCAAGTATGTCGATTTCGGTGTCCAATTCTTGTTACTGTTGCTGTGAAATAGCGTATTTTTTTATTAGAATTGATACGTGCTATTATGTCATTATTACTAATTATGTACTTTGTAACCCCCCCCCCCCCCCGTCTGTAATGTCTTAATGGCGCTGAGGGTGCTGTAATAAATAAATAAGTGAACTGAAGGTATCAATGTATCAGTGCGCTGCTACTTTACTTACAACATTATGGTCCACTTATAAATGTCTTTGCGGAGTATGAGCATCCTTGAAATAAAAAAAAAAGTATTCCAGTATCTGTATTGCTGTATCTGTATTCCGGAATACTTTTTTCGTCCTATTGCGAAAGTACCTCCGAAATATCTCGTTACACTAAAGGCAAATATATCTCAGTATCTGTATTTTAGGCTTCCAGTCCATGTATTTCGATATCTGTATTCCGGAATACTTTTCCGAGTATCTCTGCCCAGCCCTGCCTTAGACCATGCAATGCATAACGTTCGCGTGTGCTCGAAAGCCGGACTTACGCCTTTTAATGAGCGGGTCCGAGTCCGACCCGGCCCGCAGCCTCAATCCCGCCCCAGGCCTGCAGCCTCAAGCCCGGCCCAGGCCCGCGGCTTCAAGCCCGGGCCCGGCCCGGGCACGCACTTTCAAGCCCGAGCCCAGCCCGGGTCCGCTGGAAAACGCTTCGGACGACCCGGGCATTCGGGCCGGCCCGGGCCCGTGCAGTGCTCTAACGTGGGTACAGGTGTGTGCGGGGGGGGGGGGGGGGGGGGGGGTACGCCCCTTTTACAGCGAAAGCTGTTATGAGATCATTTCACCGGCCGTTTTTGGCGCCGTAGTTGCCCGCCGCCGCCGCCGCCGGTGTCCGTAACCAGTATCGCTCGAAATAAGAAAAAAAAAACGAAATAAGAAAAAAATTCCAGGATGGAACGAGGTTCGAACCTGGGCCCTCTGCGCGGGAGCCCAGTATTCAACCTCTGAGCCATGCCGGTGCTTGAAACTGCTTTGCAAAAAGGTCCTATACAGGCTTCATGTCGGGAAGGAACCACATTAGCATATGCAATATAGCGTGGTAGAAGAGTAAAATAAGAACCAAGCGTCGCACAACGCGAATTCTGTAACCAGGCGTCACACAATGCGAATTGCGCAACGAGTAGGCTGTTGAATGCTTCCAACCCATTACAAAGGACTCTGCCATAATTCTTCATCGTCATCAGGCACAGTATCAACAATGTGCGCATAATGCCTTGCATGCGTTTAGCAGGTACCAACGCTCTCCGTAGAATGACGAAAAATGGCACAGTGCCTGCTGCCCTACTTCTCAAAAATTACAATGATTTATAGCGTAGTGGGCTCCTCGCAAGTGCACTTGTATTGGTTGCCAAGGAAGCCCATAAGCGCATGATCCATTTCCTCGGGGTCTCAGTAAAATTACAATAATTTATAGCGTAGTGGGTTCCTCGCAAGTGCACTTGTATTGGTTGGCAAGGAAGCCAATAAGCGCACGATCCATTTCCTCGGGTCTCAGTAAAGTTCTTCACCCCCCCTCCCCCCGTCTCTCTCCCACGTCAACGTATGTTATACAGCATGACGGGAGAGGGAAATAGCGACTGGGCGTCACCCAATGCAAATTACATAACTGGTGGGCCGTTTAAAGCTTCCGACCCATTACAAAGAGCTGAGCCATAATTCTTCATCGTCATTAGTCGTCGCGTCAACAAAGTTCACATGCCTTACAGACATGTAGCTGGTGCCTCGCTTCTCCGCAGAATGACAAATAATGACTTAGAAGGTGCTTCCCAACTTCACAGAAATTGTGATTTATGGCGTAGTGGGTACCTTTCTAGTGTACTTGTATTGTAGCCCCAAGAGAGTTTACAACGCGCTCTAGAAAGCTTTCGCTGTGACTGTGCTGCGGTTTCAGCGCAGGCCTGGCGTTTTTTTGTCCTTCATCCCAATCATCTCAGGATGGCGCCAAGTATGTCCCATTTCTTTAACAGTAGAAAACAGCGCTAAAAGACGGGACGAAGAAAGGACACAAACCACGTTCAAACTTCGTCCCGTCTTTTAGCGCTGTTTTCTGCTGTTAATCATGAACCAACCAACCCAAATGCGTAACCTGCTGCAGCCTATTTCTTTTCCTCAGGCGGACCTGTCCCGTTACTGTTTGATGTTCAGATTTAATATACTATGTTTTTCCGAAATGTTCTGCTTTCATCCAAGTGCTCCTTTTTTCGCCCAACCATGCAAATGTACCTTCGATGTGACGTTGAGACCACGTTATCTGAACTCGGTCGTGTCGTCATTTCCGCTCTTATTTCTCTTGCAGGATACGGATCGTGGTTTTACCTTATTGTTAGGAAAGCGTTGGATCCTCTCCCCAATTGGATATCCAAAAAGGCTAAACGGTATCTTGAGAATGTCCGGATACAGAGGAGAACTTCGGTGGCGTGTTAGATCTCGCTGTGAAAAATTCACTGGTATAGACGGTGGCTGTATTCCCTACACGATCTCCTTAGTATAAAAAGATCCGCCTTCGAAAAGAGGCAAATAAATGCACTCTTGCAAGATGTTGGCATTTTTGAACAAGTGTTTTTTTTTTATTTAAGCAAAACATTGTAAAGCTGCTTGCACGGTACTCTCATTGGGTTACACTTGAGACTTTCAGCGCAGGAACGAACAGCGCTGGGACAGAGTGATATATATAGGACAATGACAGGTGTTAACTACCAATAGTCTTATTTTCAGCGACCTTCGGTCCTCTGTTTCCTGAATGAAAGAATTTATGTGGCTATGTATTTTCAGTAGCGTCACCTACGTACGTAGCGATGTCCCGGCGCTCCTTTCGCCAAGAGTCAAGTGCTTCCTCAAATCGCCACGGGGGACCTGCGTTCCCGTAGCCATTTACGGGTTGTTTGTATACCCCGCACAAATCGTGCGTGCAAAACGAAATCATGCTGACACTACGACGAGTGCAGGCAATAAACGAAACGGAAAGAACGCGTTTAAAATAGCCCAAGGTTAATTTTACGCCAGTTGCCCGCGACGGCATAGCAGTCATGTAGCTGGGGGTTGGCCCACATGGTACGTGCCTCCCCCCCCTTCCCCCCAATTTTTTTCTGCCATGGAACAAAGATCAACAAACTGGCACAAGAGCACATCTGCCTGCCTGGCCCCCACTTCAGATCAAGGAGGTGCCACTCAAAACCTGGGAGGACATGGAAGATCTCGCTACGCTCCACCAACCCGGCAAGGCAGAAGATTGCCGCCAGCCAGGCTACCAGTGTCATGTACCTATTAGACATGAACGTTTGAGTCTGCTAAGGTCGCGCGGGGTCCCAGGGAGCCTGGAGGACCCGAATTCCCTCGCAATAAAGTTTCTTCCGATTCGACTCGACTTAAACTATCCTAGAATCCCTACTGCAGGTAGTACAGTTGCGAAGTGACCACTACGCCATAATTCTTTCTTTTGCGAATTGGCGAAGTACGCACTACGCCTCTGTAAGGCAACACGCGGACCTGCACACTTTGTCGCTGTTGTGATAATGATAATTAATTATGCATCTGCGCTTTGTAATTGGCGGGACACTAAAAAATTACTCTGCGCAATTCACATGTTTCGACGCATGGTGTGATTCTACGCTTCTGCCACGCAATATTACATGCGTTGAGTGCAAGCACTGGCGTGGCCCTATGGTAGAACACCTGTCTGCCGCGCGGAAGTCCTGGGTTCGATTCCCACTCGAAGATTTTTATCATTTATTTATTTGCGGCTATCTAGAATTTTCGCTCACCGACAACGCTGATTTTTTCGCTCACAGACGCCGACACCGGAATTTCTTCGAAATCGAAACGAGCTCTTTGACGCTATCGCGTTAAAAATGATGGAAGGAAGGAAGGAAGAAACAAGCGGAAAACGGAAAGAGAGGGAGGTTAGCCAGTTCTTAGACCGGCTGGCTACCCTGCCTCTGAAATGAAGATGTATAACTAGCCTAAAGGGTATGTGCCACAAAAATTGGGCAAGCTGCCCTGCTCACCTCCGGTTCACTAAACGTTCTGAATTTGAAATTTGAAGTACCTTCACTGACTTAACGTCGCGAAGACTGGTTAAACAGTTCAGATGGTGGCAAAACTACTATATAGAGCACAGTCAAGAAGCGAAATAGCAATATGATGTGACCAGCTGTAAGTCAGTGATGCTGCTTCAAGTTTTCAACGCCATTTCGCTAGATACGTATGCTCTGCAGCAAATTATGGCAATGCGTTCTCCAAATGCAGTGACGTTCATGGCGTCCGACCTTTACTTTTGATGGATGTCATCGCCACCATCGCTGCTATGCTCACGTGCCAGGAAAGAAGAAGAATACAGGCTCGTTCAAGCTGCTCGTTTGTTTGGTTCCTGATCTCGACCAACGAAGGCGACAACCTTCCGCGTTCATTCAGCATGCTACCTTCGTGTAAGTGGTTACAGATTGTTTTCAGCAATCGTACGCATTAGGAGACATTTCTTTAAACTTTTTTTTTTGGCAAAGCGGCTTGTCACTCAAGGTAACGGAACTTGGCATATGACACGGATAGTAGCGCTGCTTTGATACGTGGCTGTAAATATGTAACAGTTCGCGACTGTGGGGTGCGTGTTCACATAAACACAACTGAGATTTCCGTTAAGGCTGAACATCTTAGCAGTGGCTGTAGAATTCGTCTGGCGGCTGTGGCGTTGTGCTGCTTAGCTATACATATAGTGTGTTCGATCCTGGCAGCCTTGGGACACATTTCGATGGAGAAGAAATGCAAGTACGCCCATGTACTTAGGTCAGTGGCGTAGCCAGGGGGGGGGGAAGCAAACCAGGCCCGTGCCCCCCCCCCCCCCCCCAATTTTTTTACCATGGCATCCAAAAAATTTCTGGCTACGCCCCTGACTTAGACGCATTATAAGGGATTCCACGTGGTGAAAAGTAATACGGAGTTCTGCACTCGCGCGTGCGGCATCATTAGATCGTGCTTTTGACGAGTGAAACTCGACCATTTATTATAACTCGACAATTATTCTCTTAGTTACTTCTCTGAGGAAACCAGAGAGCCTTGAGCGTAATTGCAGCTGGTTCGTTCTCAGGCATGAACTGCCACGGACAGCGCGGTACACCCATGTTCTCGGTGCTGGTGGCCATGTGGCTTCTCTGCTGGTCCTTCCAGGGTTCAGAGCAGTCGAGAAGATCTATGCGACGGTATGTCGCCGGTCGCTCCCTGACGCCACTGGGATGTGAGTTGTGGCTATCAGCTAATTGCAGGCCGATGAAAAGCTTTTCTACAGTGTCGAATTTTCGGTAAATTTATATATGTGTTACTGGCGATGTAGTTGGCATTGTTTATAGAGCGAAATAAACCAATTGCTTGCTTATCCATTTTCAAAACCACGCAGCAATGCGAGGACGAAGAAAGATGCAACGGCCATCGTGTTGCTGAGCTTTTTTTTCATAATGAACCATAACCAACTGGCCGGAATGTCTGTTCTACTAATGTTTACTAATCGTTATGAACCAGTAGCGCTCAGGAAGACCTTAAGGATATTATCGATTATTCGGAAGGGGTAAAAGCTAGACGATGCTTAGGAACCCGTTATTAGCTAACCGTGGTAATGAATCATATGAAAGTTTGTAAGAAAATTTTGTCAGCTTGGCACGACCTGTAGTCGTGCGGTGCATATCCTAATGTTAATGGGTGCATCTGTTTTGCGCCAACAGCTCTAGGGTACTTTCAGAATGTAAGCCGCGTTCACCAACTAAGACGCTGGCTAATTAGGGCACCAATTAAGCTCGTGCCTTAACTGGTGCCCTACATGAGTGATGGGCGCAAACTTGCCCGATTCGCTACCCAATTTTGCATATTCATCGCGCCATTTGCGTACAAAACAAGGCATGGTGGTCTCAACTTTGATGCATGGTCATGTGCAACTCTGGTACTATATACATATCATAAGGCCCATTTCAATTTGATACGGCGAAAGCGCACACAGTTCTATAGAAATAGTGGTTTGCGTTCAAGCATCAAAGCGTGCATGCCTTGTGCAGGGGGCGAGTACTGCGATGGCACCAGGTGGGCTTACAAGACACCGCAGTGCGGAAACACGAGCAGGGCGGACACCGTTGACACGAAAAGTGAGTGAATGTGTCGACGCTATACGCGTGCGTCAAGTTGCGTTGATAAGAGCGTTTGTTGACAGCAGCGCCCTTGATACAAAGATTAGTGGATGAACGTCCGTGTTGCGCATTCAGCAACTGGGGCGTTGATTTGAAAAGTGAGTGAACCTCCATGGTGTATTCAATCTCGCGTCAACTGCGCCACGAAACTCACAGGGTCCCCTATGCATTCGCCTAAGACGACTCGAAGGCGAAAGCCGTCTTCTTTTTCGTCTCAGTCGATGTATTGATCGTGCACCACCCTCTTGCGGGTTGAGATCTGCACCGACAGGTGCCGCAAGACTGCCAGCCTTTCTCACTTTATTCTCCTGTACGCCTACAATCGGCAAACGCCAAGTAAGCGGACAAACAAAAAGTATTTGAGAGCGATCACCGATAAGCGTAAACACGGGCAATGATGTTGCGTGTTCAGGGACGGCGTTACAACAGCAGACGCGTTGATCCTGGCGTTGATCGGATAGCGAGAGCCTGACGCTCACTGCGCCGACGAGCTGAAGCGACTCCGCTCGCCAATTGCCTTACATGCCCTACACGATGTCGCAGCTTTACAAGTTACTAAGCGCTAGACTTGCGGCACACAACTCAGCTAGGGCAATTCATGGTGTCCGAGAAAAGAAACCTCGAGATACGTACTGTCGCGCAGCTCACGACAACACGGAGCACCTTGCAACACAAGCAGACGAAGCTCGCTGCCCACTGGAGGTTCGATGACATAGACTTCACATGATCAATCAGATTGATCGAAGCTGCTACGTAATATGGAACAATGCTACGTAGAAAGGACGCGGGAAATTTAAAACTCGTTCGGCTGAGTCGCTACGATCTGTATCGATTCGCATGTTTAAAGTCTTGTAAGTTACACAGTCGACGCAGAGAGCTTAAATCAGCCTGAAAATGATTCTTAGCACTTGCTCTACCGGCTCGATTCGCTTTTGCAAAATTTTAACCGTAAGTTGGATGAACCTTGCGTAGCCTAATGCGCTTATTATTCTCTAGAGACAAAAAAAAAAAGTGGAAGGAAGGGCCGACATTGCAAATGCATGTTTTTGTCAACTTAACCCAAGAGCGTCACTGAATGAGGCCGATCAGTACGGCGGAAGGCCCCAACAGAGAGGACGTTTATGAAAAGAAAAGGAAAAATTCACCTATCGGTATATAGTCCGAAGCTACACAATGATAGCACTTGGCTTCTCAAGAAGTACGCTTCGAATTTCACGAAAATTTCGTCCTCGGACGGGAATCGAACACAGAACCAAAGCCTTTGTATATAGCTCCCTGCCGATACCTGAATGACAATTTTCACTTTTAAGCATTTTAGTGAAGAATGGTCGTTCGTAATAAAATGGAAGATGAAGACATTTCGGTTAGATTAAGTGCGTAATGTGAATATCGATGGTGTTTAGAAACGCGATCAAGCACGTTGAAGCGTTGATGCATCGAGTAACAAGATTTGTATCAACTGTGCAGACGAGGCGGGCTGGCCGGCCTTCGAGAGCGCGTGTGGCAGTTCGGGCCAGTCACCGATCAACATCAACTTCTTGCAGACCAGCTTCAAGAGCTTCGGACCAATCTCCTTCCTCGGCTACAACGTGCCCTTCCGCTTCACCATCGAAAACGGAGGACACGCGCGTGAGCTCACTTATTTAAGTACCGTCGAGTCACTGCTCACCTCTGGCTACACTATGCTCACACCCCTGGAGATACCATGGCGGCATCACGAGTTAATGCAGATCTTTTTAAGCTCGCGTAGACGTTTCATTGTGATCCGAGTGATACAACTTGAATACATCGTGAACGGGCGACTTCATCTTTAGAGGGAAAGCTGTTACGAGATCACAACAGCCGATTTTTGTGCCGTAGTTGTCCGCCGCCGCCGGTGTCCGTAACCGCTATCGCGCGAAATGAGATAAAATATGATCGAGCGGGATTCGAATCCAGGCCCTCTACGTGGCAGGCGAGTATTCTACCACAGAGCCACGCCGGTGCTTGAAACTCTTGCGCAATAAGACAATATACGGGCGTCATATCGGGCAAGGAATCGCGGTTGAATATAGCGTGGTGTAGAACAGTAAAACAGCAACCAGTCGTCACACAATGCGAATTGCGTATCGATTGGCTGGTTTAAAGCTTCCTAACCGTTATAAAGGACTCGTGCCATAATTCTTCATCGTCATCAGCCACAGCATCAACAAAGTGCATACAATGCCTTAGCAGTACTGCAGGCGGGTACCTCGCTTCTCAAAGAAAGATGAATAATGGCATAGTGGGTGCTTCGTTACTTCGCAAACATTATGATCTATGGCGTAGTGGGTAACTTGCAAGTGTACTTGTAGTAGTTGCCGAAGAGAGTATACAATGGGCTCTAGAAAAGCCACTCCCAGCTTTCACTGTGACTGGGCTGCATGCGTGACAAGGACCAAAATAGGAGACTTCGTTTCAAAACTTTTGCTTTAAAAGAGCTTTCAGGACTAATATATCCTATGACCGAAATATTGGTTCGTTCGACATTCACGTAATTATAGTGCGGATATCTTTGTCTTTTATAGCTTTAAGAAAAACCACCCACCCACCCATTTTTTGCTGGCTTTTTAAGTACTGTGCTTAAGACGTATAGGTAGGCTCGTAGGTTAGCCATGGTGGCTTGTGCTGAGACAAAGATGGCACCTGTGCCAAGGAAATCAAGCTCAGAACATAGTGCTAGATAACTTAAAAGACGTAAGCGCTTGCGTCTTTTTTATACTCCTAAGTTTCTGTGTTGCCCTTCTTTCATGAAGCGCACTGCCATAAGTTATCTAGTACGCTTAATTTCTTTGGTACAGCTGCCATCTTTGCCTTAGCACGCTACATACATCGAGGGAGGCCGCAATTTTTCTTCCAACTTGCTCACCACAGCAAATGGCAGGGCTTGACGTCCCGAAGATGCTGTCGCAGTGTAACTAAGTGAGTTCAAATAAAATATTCTTATACAATATTTCCTTCTGAATGAAGTCTGCAACATCCGAGCTGTTCTGCAAAACGCGATTGGGCTACACGGCCGTTCTTGCAATAGGAAGATGAAAAAAGAAAAATGGATAGAGGAGACGCGTCAAATACAAATGTGGATTACCAACGTTCAATAGAACACTTTCAAAAAGGGTCCTCAAGCGCGCGGCGTCGAAGCACTGACTACTTAGCGAGGAAAAAAAATTATATATATATATATATATATATATATATATATATATATATATATATATATATATATATATATATATATATATATATATATATATATATATATATATATATATATATATATATATATACCAAGAATTTTACATATAGCGCGCAAAAATTACCCCATAAACGGAATCGCGAGTTCGAGCGATTCAATTAGTAATAAAAAAGCAGCGAAATGACCGCTAAGTTTATCAGTCATCGTTTTACTGAAACAGACACTAAAGTGAAACAATTGATCGGTTTAGATTGATAAATTTTATTCTGAAAACTCTAATGTCGTTAATTTCAGCATCATAGCTTTAGCTTTAATGGTAGAGGAGAAAATCAGGGTCAAAGTCTCACTTTTCGTCACGGATGTCAAAGTGCGTTCTTTATATTTTGGCGACATCGACCCAACGAAATTTACTGAAAATTGTTCATTCTTCATTTACCTCAATATAACCGACAATTCATTGTTCCCGTATTCGCTCTATGAGGAAGTCTGACTGGAATTAACTTTCATCGGCATCGTTTATTTGAGTCAAGAGCCAGCCGTTCCGTGTGACACCGCAGTGTACATCACGCCAATGAACGCCAACCTCGAGTCGTACGGTGGACCGCTGCCCGCGAGATACAACATGTCCAAGGGCATCTTTCACTTCGGCAACGAGACCAGCCCGCGAGGTTCCGAGCACACCATCGACGACCAGAACTTCGCCGCCGAGGTAGATGCAACACGCTTCACCGTGGCCTCCGCGATTAGCTCCGACAGCGGCGCGTTGCCGGAGCTGATCGCGGAGGCCACGTGCTTCACTATAAACCTCTCGCACGCGACCACCTTCATGAGCAGAACGCGAAATGTCGCTGACGCCAGTAGTAAGACCTAAGAATTGTGTCCTTGTGCACGCTACGTCGCTAATAATAATAAATTAATTATTTGCTGGGGTTTTACGCCCCAAGACCACGGTAAGATTATGAGGGACGCCGTATAGTGGAGGGCCACGCCGGTGCTTGAAACTCTTGCGTAATAAGACAATATTTAATCCTTTTGTTTTTCGGTCTCTTGCGCATGGCGAAGCGAGTGTACAGAAATCCAATATTTCGACAATATTTCGTAGAACCCTTGTCTTAAAATATATTAGTTGTTAGGGAGCGTTGGTCCTGTGTCTTTTCTCCCAGCGTTTCTGTCGTTTACCGCGCTGACTCAAAGCATGAAGAAACTTCTTTTATCTCGGAACGATTTTTCTTCCACTTGGAAGAAGCGAGCCATACAATATTGGTTCGTCATCGCATTTCGTTCAACCAGGCCCAACGTATTGGTGTATTATCAAATTCGTTGTTTAGATATCACGTGGCTACCACAGCACATTTACGCTATGGACCTTATGCAAAATTGCTGCCATCTGTCGGAGGTTTGACGAAGCTACTGATTCGGCGCCATGTTGGAGGCTTGTGTCCGAATCGTATTGCTGCCGCTGCTATAACTTCTTGCTTGTATCTGCTTTGGTAGTAATCAATCGTGGCACAAAATTGTCAGAAGAATCTGTGAGGACCTTCACATGTTACCGGCATTTCCTAGTCACTGCGTTGACATTTATTGCATGTAAAGAACTGCATCCCAACAGAACATGTAGGCCTGCCGTCGTTGAGAATGAAGCTATGCGATAGGTTATAAATTCTGTTTTCAGTGTAGCGAATAAAGCGTTGTTAGCTATCTGAATATCCTGCGTGTAGTGTAGGATGGTAGGGAAGAGGCTTTAGCCCGCGACACGACTAGGCACGGCGATGACAGTAAGAAAGTGCTGTTGACCTATTTCAAAGCGTATTTTATAAGCGACAGCCTACGTACTGATGTATTGTGTATTTAATTGAGAATAAAACGTTGTCCTCCTTTCTCCTTTAACAAAAAAATACTGTTGTCCCTTACAAAAGTTATGTATAGAATTACTGTGCGATGAAAATGTAAAAACAATTACGCATCTCACGCGCGTAAAAAGTGCACATAAAAAGTGTTACTTGCTCCAAAGAGTAGGTGCCGATTAGTTGGAATTTATGCAATATCTGTCTGACATGTGCTCGTAAATAACACGATACGCCATTATTATTCGCATTCATATCGTCGCTTTCGGGGCCTACTGCAGGAGTCCACGTTTCACTCGTTGTAGCAAGGCAGTCTTGCGTCGCCGACTGAACGCTTGCGAAACCACGCCAGCGCGTAACCAACGATAGCGCACCCGCGGTCGAATGCAACCCATTTCCCGGAACACTATTTTAAATGCGAATGCATTTCTTAGTCGGGCTATGTCAGGCGTCCGGCGTTGTCCGTGCGCCTCTCCGCTCTCACTCCCTCTCCCATAGCAAGAGCTTCGGGCGCGCGCGCTTATCCTCGCCCCTGGCAACCGGAGCAGGTGGTGCGGGCGGAGTAGCGGAGAGTGGAGAGGAGGAGCGCGCTCTGGTGTGTGAGGGCGCTCGCATCGCCGGAGCTCGGCGGAGCTCCCCAACATAGTCTAGGTGGTGTTGAGCTCCCACGTGTGTGGAGAAAGTGTACGAGAGGGTAGGTGCAGTGCTTCGCCGCTCCTTCTCTCGCCGTTCACTCTCTCTCCTCCCTACGCCGCGGCCTCAATGCAGTGCGTTTGAAACGCGTTTGTAGCGTTTGTGCTGCCTTGGCACAGCCTGAAAATAGCGCGTTCTAAACGCGTTTGTGCTGCATTGAAGGCGGTGGCAACCACTGATCTCCACTAGGAGGAGCTGGATGGCGCATCGAGCACGCGGGCGTGAAGCCACCGGAAGCCGCCGTTTTTGTCCCGGAAAAGAGCTTTTCTCTTCTTTTTTTAAAGAAATACTTGCTTGTAGCGCAGTAAACTGTACGAATCGACCGGAAAAGTCGTCAGGGAAGACATTTCACGCGTAAGTACCTCAAAGTTGCATTACTTTTTACGCATTTTGTGCGTTGCAGCACTCCGCCGTATTCGGACGGTGTCGGCACGGCGTCTGTCATCTTTCGTGTAGCGTTCGTCGGCGTCTAAAGCGACGCGTAATCGCAGAGTTTGAAAAAATAAAAAATAAAAGCGATCATAACAACAGCTGCCACCCGAGAATATTTGAATTGCGCGACTGAGACGCACAGAAGACGCCGGCTTCCGGGACAAAAAGGGGACCTTCCGGTGGCTTCACAAGCGCCCGCCTCGCAGAGCGGGGATGCGCCGTCCAGCCTTTTTAATGGAGGTCAGTGGTGGCAACATCCCTGAGGTGATTACGAACGCATGTAGGAAGCGTTCGTTGAAAGAGGCGCCCAAAAGGGAGACACTTGAGCGCGTCGATGTGTCCAGCTTTACGCCAATAAAATTACTACGCCGTGTACTCTCGGCGCAAGAAATGCATTCGCAGTTCCTCACGATTCCCTTCGGGGAGGTGGGGGCATTTTTTTTTTCAGTTTCATACGAAAAGTGCCACGCACTTACAGCATCTGTTAACATTTTATAGCACACATGGGTGGATACAGGATTTTTCCGAAGGGCGGCCGCGGGATCAGCTTTTGGGAGAACCTGATATTTCCTCTTCTTGGCGTATACATAAAAAAAGATTAACGGGGGCGGTCTGTACATGCGGGCCGCCCTTCTGAATTTGGCAGTGGTAGCACGTGAAATTCTTAAAAATACGCATAGTGAAGCAATACGCGCTCAAATCATTCCATGAAGCGGTACCTTGCTATGCCCCGCGATCGAAAACAAACTACAGACAACACGCTTCGTTCCGTTCGCTGAGAATGGATGACGCGCACAAGCTACATGTCTAACATGTAACTGTTATCGCAATGTGGTAAACAAAGTAATAGCGTCAACAGCAGTAGAGGTGTGCACGGGCTCCGGGTAGCCCGAGCCCGACCCGGCCCGCGGGCCGGGCTCGGGCGGGCCGACGTATTCTCACCTCGGGCCCGGGCCGGGCTCGGGCTACTTGGAGTTCTATCGGGCCGGGCTCGGGCCCGGCGCAAAGCCCGACTCAAGCCCGAAATATAGAGAATGAGCGGGAATTGTTTTCCAGCACGCATACAGCGCCTTTTTCGCGACCGCCCTTTACCGCTTTTCCTTTCCATTCGCTACTTTAAAAAGGGGAGCAGGTAAAGCACTGCCTCTGTTGCGCTCCGACAAACAGAGAAGTAACACCACCTGAGCTAGTGACGGCGCCACGCGACTGTTTGCGTTAGATTTAAGGCCAAATCCCATATTAGTGAAAATGTACGCGACAGCGCGAGCGACCGGACGTAGATCGCCTTCGTGCAAGCTTACGCTTGCATGGGCATAACCCATACACGTGACGACTTTGGCGAGCGAACTCTATTGTTGCTGGCATGAGGCCGTCTACTTGCTTGCTGTTTTTGCACGACAATTTGTAATCTGTGTAATAAAGACTGTTCGTCGTGTGTCGTCTGATCACATTTGCTATGCTCAATATAACGCCAAATTACCGGAAAACGATGTTTTGTTTTCGCAGCGAAGCTTCAAAAAGCCGGGCCGGGCCCGCGATTATGTTTTCGTACGTCGGGCCGGGCCGGGCGGGCTCGCAGCCCTTTGCTGTCGGGCTCGGGCGGGCCTTCGACAAAGTGAGCGGGCCCGGGCCGGGCTCGGGCTCGGAAATACGGCCCGTGCACAGCTCTAAACAGCAGTGCAGGGCATGCGCGAGTAGCCGAGATGCAGCTTCGAAGCTCGTACACGAAGCCGGTTTGTCTGCGCCTGCAAGCACACCGCGCGCAAACTGTCTCGTTCCAGCATGACACGAAAGAGCGTTCTCTGATGTGCGCCGATGCTGTCACACGATGTATCAAGAGTGGCGAACGTAAACACGGCGTTAGTCGTGGGCATGTAGCCGGAACAACGGAACGATCTGCTGCTCCTCGTCGGCCGCTAGGAAATCTAATAATGGAGGTTGCAGACATTTGTTGAGCATCCCAATTTCCTCAGTCTGAGCAACACGGCACACGAAAATATGTCGTCATTGCCGTTCCTATCAGCCGCCACACGTCGATACGTACACTCCGCGTGTTCACTTCACATACGGAGCACGCTTAGCCTTCAGCATGGCGGAAATGCACACGGCGGCCGCTAGATGGCAGCAGATTTTGCATAAGGTCTATAGCGAGTAATTACAGCATATTTCGTTAGTAAAATAGCGAAGTTTTACATGCTCGCTAAACTATCTCAGCAAACTCAAACAAATCAAATGTCAATGTTTATATGACCGCATACCATAGGACCTTACTGATAAGGGTGAGTAAGCGAACACAGTTTAAAAACGAACATCCCCTTTTTTGAGCCTCTGTGTAACTGAGAACACTTCCAGTTTACTACGGCATCTACCTGCCATGCATTATTCGTCTTTGGCGTTGCACAGCGAGCGTAAAAAGTATAGTGACTACGAGGCACAAGAAAAAGCCGAATAGTCTCGCTGCTTGGACAATGGACAGGCAGCCAGAGAGAGAGAAGAAACTTTATTAGCACTTGGCCGGCAGTTTGGTCTTGGTGGCCTCAGATGGCGGCGCTGAGTCCCTGAACTCGGGCGGCATCTTCGGCCTGCCGGACGGCCCAGAGCTGGTCGTTGAGCTCCGAGCTTCTGAGCGCCGCCTCCCAGCGGCGGCGTCGCCGACGGAGAAGGTCCCCCGCGGCTCCCGCAGCCGGGACGGCGGCGGGAACGAGTGAGCCCGAGGCTTCCTGTTGCCTGGTATTGGCAGCAGCCATAGGCGCATCGCGAACGGCGGGCGTTTCTCGACTGTTGTTGCCGGCGCATTCCCAGAGCATGTGGCGTAGCGTTGCTCTGTGCCCGCATGTTTTACATAGATCGGTGGTGTATAAGTGTGGGTAGCAGTGGCGTAAGACGACCGGGCTGGGGTAAGAGTTTGTTTGTAGTAAGCGATAGCTTACAGCATCGTGCCTGTTTAATTTGTCATGCGGTGGCGGGAACTTACGCCTTTCCAGTCTGTAGTGTTGGGTAATGTCTCGGAACGTGATGAGACGATCACCCCACGACCATTGTGGTCCGTGTTGTTGCTGCGTGTCTGTCGAAGTGTCTCGATCCGGCAGATCAGAAGCCCCGTTCTCGGGAGCGGAGGCGGTGGCCACGGAATGTGCCACGGCTCGGCGAGTGAGACCTCGAGCCGCGGCGTGGGCTGCCTCGTTGCCCGCAAGCGGGACCTCGGTGTGTGCCGGGGTCCAAAGGAGGAAGACTGTTGAATTTTGTGGTGGCAATCGCGACGCTGAGTCACCATCACCGCACATCTTAAGGATGCGGGCCGCTTCCCGCGAGACGCGGCCGCGCGCGAAGCCGCGGATTGCCGCCTGCGAGTCGCTGATTACTATCGTAGCGTTGGGCGCCGTGGCTATTGCTAGAGCTATCGCGGCTTCTTCGGCCGCCTCCGTATGTCCCGTGGTCACCGTGGCGCTCGTGAGGCATTTGCCCGTACGGTCAACGACCGCAGCGGCGTGTGCGTCTCTCCCGTCCCCATATCTCGCGGCATCTACGTACACAACTTCGTCGCTAGTGCCGTACTTCTTTTGAAGGTCCCTAGCTCGCTGGTTACGGCGCCCGACGTGGTGCGTCGGGTGCATATTCTTAGGAAGCGGCGGAACAATTAGGCGGTCACGAACCGAGGCAGGAACATTCGCTTTTTCTCCCTGCTGAGTGTGGTATCGGATGCCAAGCGACGCGAGGATGTGTCGACCAGTCTTAGACCCCGACAAGCGTTCGTTTTGCGAAACGACATGGGCCTCAATTAACTCATCGAGTGAGTTGTGCAGTCCAAGTTCTAGAAACTTTTCAGTGCTCGCATTCAGTGGAACTCCGATCGCTCTCTTGAAAGCCTTTCGAATCATGCATTCAATCTTGTTTTTTTCTGAGCCTGAATTAAGATTTACTGCCTGTTCTAAAACGCGCTAAAACATGTACTGTGCAGCCCGACCGAATAGAGTCACATTACTGGGATATTCGAAGTCTTTTCAGACTTAAAGTGGTCTCTAAACTTTTGACGCCGTCTGTACGTAGAACGAAAATACCAGATGCTTTTCGTCATGCTATGCGATTTCCAGCTTCAACTACTGGTGTCCTCGGAGAAGCCCACGCCTACTGAATGCATCCGTCGTGGACAAGGACTGGCCATCTTCGTCATACTTTTTGAGGTGAGCTATTATAAGCAGCCCGAGCATGTAGAGACACGCCCCACTCTGTTTCGCCGTCCTATTTTGAGGACATCGCTACAAAGGCTCCGAGGGTTATCCCAGCAAAGAGGCTTTTCTGGTTGCTCTCGTCTGCTCGAACGAGTGTGTTAAAAGGTTTTTAAGGCGAAAGCCTTAGATTCCTCATCAAACGCGAAAACTGACCGTCGGCGTCCGCGGAATCAACACGAGTAATGCAAAAAATCACCCCGTGATGACGTCGCGTGACCTCATCGTGACTTACAGATCGACAAAATTTGTGACGTCATCATGATGTCACGCAACGTGACGTCGTTTGATGACGCCATCACATGATATCGTCGCTTGGTCAAAGGTGGGCCGATCACGGAGGCAGTGCAAAACCACGTTAGGTGCAGAATGCTTTCGCAGGGGTGCGGGGGGGGGGGGGATTAATATAACCACTGAGAAGCAAAAGAAGGTGGCTTTCGTCTACGGGTCGTCTTAGGCGAATGCATAAGGGACCCTGTGAGTTTCTTTTTTTCTTTCTTTGCGGTGCTTTGGATATTCCTATGGGAACTGCAATTTGCAGACTTGTGAAGTACATTTCAGCAACATACTTCACTTGGGAAAAACAAAAAGAAAGAAATTTTGCATCCTTGTACTTGTGTCCTGCTCGAGCCCCATTAGAAATAACGTGCTTTTGTACTCTACAATCAGCTTGTGAAATTGAGCCTAAATAGAGAAAATCACTTACCTGTATGCTCTGAAAAACAATGGCAATCGTGTCTCCTTGGTGAATATTGAACAGCTAAACTTGCACCTTTATTTTCTCTTCGAATATTCAACCCATGATGGCGAAATCAACGACAATTAAGTTCTCAAAGAATGATTTATCAGTTTAAACTCATTTAGTGTTGCACTTTAGTGTCTCTTTAGAGAATGCAAACCCTTGTAGTCGGTCAAAATTATTCAAGGATCCTCAGCTATACGGGGTGTCGTTTCTCGCACGCCTGCGTTGCTTTGAGAGGTATGTAACTACAATTAAAAGTCGACCTAACGAATACCGGTTTTACGAAGTTCCCAATCGAACGAAGAAATTTTCATTCGCTTGCAGGTGCCCATAATGTTCATTGTTGTCAGTACCCGAATTACCGAACTAACTCGGCCACCAAACCCAATTTAACGAAGCTTTTTTGGGGGTGAATAAATCAGTCAAAAAGCGTTTATTTCCTTCTAAGTTTGACACAAACGGGCTTTGTTCGAGCGTCCTCGCTGAAGCTATCGCGTTAAAACATCTAGGCGCCCTACTAACGGCACTTCCTTTATCTTGACGAGCCTGCAAGCCACGCCTATGCACGAATCAACGGGACTCGGCTTTCGGTAGCACTCTTACGTGCCAAATGGTGGTGGTTGCTTTCGTTGTTTCATGGTTTATGCGATAGATAGCACTGATCGCCTCCTCGTAACTTTCTCGCTCGGTTGGCTTTAAGAATCACTATGCATTCGTTCGCCTCGTCTTTGCGTATCTGTATACCCTGTCATAGCTTCACGTGACTGTCCACTTGGCCTGCATCGCCCGGACGTGGAGCTCCCCATGGGTGACATGGGAGGCTCCATGTCTGGCCTTCCATGTCGTCCGTGGCCCATGGCCCATGTCCTATGAGCCTCCCATGTCGCCGATGGGGAGCTCCATGTCGGGCCGTCCTCGGGCTGCCCTCACCGGTTTTTCACATGAGCAGTCGTTGGTCGGCAGCTAAAACAATGCCGTGGTAGCTTTTTGGTGCTGCTACGTTACAAGTTTAGATATAGAAAGGACCGAAAAATCTCTTTCTCGATCTTACGATCTTCTCGATTTAACGAAATAATTCGAGCGTGGTCCGTCACTTCCCTAAATCGAGTTTCAAATAACAATAATAACTGTTGGGGTTTAACGTCCCAAAGTCACGATATGATTATGAGAGACGCCGTAGTGGAGTGCTCCGGAATTTTCGACCATTTGGGGTTCTTGAACGTGCACCTAAATCTAAGTACACGGGCCTCAAGCATTTTTGCCTCCATCGATAATCCGGCCGCCGCGGCCGCGATTCGATCCCGCGACCTGCTGGTCAGCACTGCTGGTCAGCGCCGTGGCGGGTCTCAACTGTATCGCGATTTCTTCTTGCAACGTGCACAGAAGCAGGAAGAGAACAATCCGTACCTGGACACGCTCATCAACGCCTCAGAGCACATGACGTTCCGCGGCAACAAGACGGAGGTGACGATGCCCCTGGCCTACCTGCTGCCGAACACGACGCAACACTACTACATCTACCTCGGCTCGCTCAGCTTCCCTCCGTGCACCAGCGACGCGTTCGTCGTGGTCTTCAGGAGCACCGTGGCCATCGGCGAGCAGCAGGCGAGCGTCCATCTCTCTCATTTTGATCTATCTACCTGTCTATTGCCAATACTCCTTTCATCACCATCTAACTAAGCTTTTTCTCTTTTCTGCGTTCACCTTACAGCTGACAAAGCTGAGGAACAACCTGTACACCTACACAGGCGGCTGCAAGTACAGGATCGCGGGAAACCTGCGTCAGCTGCAGCCCCTGGGGAACCGGGTCGTTTACCGCTCGTTCAAGTTTACCCCCTTCGCGGCCAGATCGAGGGCACCGTCGCAGTGGCCGCTAGTGATTGTAGTCGCAGTGACGTCTGCATCGCTGACCGTTGGCATCGGCCTGGTATAAGGTCTCTAGACGATAAGACGTGCACGAGGTGTAGACCATGGGTCGTGGGCCGCCTCGTTTTTTCGCTCCTTTAGTCGCCTCTGTGCGCACTAGCTGACACAAGCGACCATGTAAACTAAGAACAAAAAAATATAAAAGAAATGATGCGCCTTCGTAATATAGTTGTTGGGTGTTAATTGAGCAAGCTTCGATAAACGTTAAACGAAGTGAGAGAGAGATAAACAAAGAGGGAAACACACGTATCGGGTTGGCTACCTTTTTCCCGTTTTACAGCGAAGGTTAGAAGGCTTTACAGGATGGCTAGGAGGTTTAAAAATTCGTCGGTCCGAGAGTCCGTGAGTGCGCAGAAATTACAATGAAGCAATGCTATAGCATACCCTACCTCGAGGGATCTCAGTGGTTGCCCTAGTTTCTCTTCGGGTTTTGTCAGCATATATAGCTACAGGGATGATACCCGCCGCAGCATGAATCGCTACCCATAAAATCCTTTAGGTGTTCTTAAAGGGACACTAAAGAGCAACACGATTTTTCTCGCATTAGTAAAGTAGTCTTCCACGATACCAAAAACACCACGCTTGCTGCGAGAAGACGCTTAATAAGCGAGAAAACGCGCAAAAAGAAAATACAGGTGGCGACGCCACATTGGAATTCCCGCACCATTTGCCGCGACGTCACATATTTTTGACGCCGCCTGCTTAGGCCTACGTAGTTCCTATCGGTTAAATCGAAGTACATTGTCCTCTGAGGGGGCCAGAGACTTGACATAACGAGTTTGTGGAAATTTCGTCGAGCCAGTGGCGCCAACATACGTTAAATGATCTTTGAAGTTTTTTACGTCACGAATTACAAAGTTCGGCGCGAAATTTAAAAATGAAACTTTAAACTTGGTTTTCTCCTCTAATAATAAACCTATGGTGGTGAAATAAACTACACAAGAGTTCTCCGAGCACACTTTATCACTCTAAACCAATTCATTGTTTCTCTTTAGTGTCCCTTTAAGAACACAGGGTAGGGTAAAATGCAAAAAAAAAAAAAAATTTGGTTTTTCCTTGTTTGGAATGATAAGGCCTTCCTTAACAATATCCAGTGTCCCACACATTTTTGCGCGTTTTGATTGAGCCAAAAGGACAAGGTTTTCGAGACCAAATGACGAGCAGCCAAGCCCCCTTTTCTCAGACCGTGCACAACCTGAGCTTTCTGCCTCAAGCGACCATTTTAAAAAATCGAAACTGGTAGTTTCTCTGAGCTTAGCAGGTTTATAAAAAAGTACCCGGCTACTAAAGGCGCATCGTGCAGTTTTTTTTTAACACGCGTGGCATTTACCGAGTCCACTTGCCTTGCGTGTGTGAGACCCGCATGGAGGCGGAGTTCTGCGCATTTATTTTGAGTTTAGTGGCTCCTTTGTTGATTTTGTTGCGGCGGAAGAAGACATTCTCGTGTTGACAAATCAGATAAATTGTTTAGAAAGCGCATTATAATTGGAAATCGACACGCTTCGGCTACCAACAGAAACGAGACCGGGAGCACTCGTGCGAGCACTTCAGCAAGTAAGGCTTGTACTCATTTCGCGTCGCCGCAAGGACAAAATGTTACCGGGAGTAGAGGTGTGCACGGGCTCCGGGTAGCCCGAAAGCCCGAGCCCCACCCGGCCCGCGGGCCGGGCTCGGGCTGGCCGACGTATTTTCACCTCGGGCCCGGGCCGTGCTCGGGCCCGGCGCGAAGCCCGACTCAAGCCCGAAATATAGAGAATGACCGGGAATTGTTTTGAAGCACGCATACAGCGCCTTTTCCACGACCGCCCTTTACCGCTTTTCCTTTCCATTCGCTACTTTAAACAAATGGGGAGCAGGCAAAGCACTGCCTCTGTTGCACTCCGACAAACAGAGAAGTAACACCACCTGAGCTAGTGACGGCGCCACGCGACTGTTCGCGTTAGATTTAAGGCCAAATCCCATATGAGTGAAAATGTACGCGATAGCGACGAGCGACCCGATGTAGATCGCCTTCGTGGAAACTGACGCTTGCATGGGCATACCCCATACACGTGACGGCTTTGGCGAGCGAACTCCATTGTTGCTGGCATGAGGCCGTCTACTTGTATAGCAAAAGTGCCGCGAACAGTCTCTATTAGAGAGTGTTCGTATAGTGTGTCGTTTGGTCATATTTGATATGCTCAATAAAATGCCAAATTACCGGAAAACGATGTTTTGTTTTCGCACGAACCTTCAAAAAGCCGGGCCGGGCCGGGCCCGGGATTGTGTTTTCTTACGTCGGGCCGGGCCGGGCGGGTTCGCAGCGCTTTGCCGTCGGGCTCGGGCGGGCCTTCGACAAAGTCAGCGGGCCCGGGCCGGGCTCGGGCTCGGAAATACGGCCCGTGCACAGCTCTAAACTGTAGTGACAATGGCTGCGCTTTCACTTATGTGGATCTTCTACAAACCGTGATTGCGTTAAGAAAGAGAGCGAGAGAACAAAACATTTTAAATGAAAACTAGGGGTGTGCGAATATCAAATTTTTCGAATACGAATCGAATACGAATATCCACCTTCGAATATCGAATCGAATATCGAATATCAAAGGTAAAATGCCTCCACAGTAACAATATTTTATTTACACGTAGCTATATGAAAAAAAAAAAAAAACGTTAACAGCCTAAAGGGCAACACAACATACACTGCTATCTCGAGAACACAATGTCCAGGCTAGCACAAAGCACATCACAACACAAGCAAATATCACGGCACAATGAAAGTAATGAATAGATGTTATCATGAAGAAATATGAGTTGCTCCACATGATCAGGCAGCAGGCGCTCCCTTCTAACAGAGACACCCCCCCCCCCCCCTGCCACTGAAAAGGCACGCTCGCTTGGAAAAGAAGTGGCTGGTATAGGGAGGCACATGGGGCAAAGTTTTGCCAGACTGGGGTATCTGAAGGTGCCTACAGTCCGCCACCAGTCAAATGGGTCACTGTCTTTCTTCAGAAGTGGTCCCGCATAGTGAACGAGTGGTAGTGCGGCACGTTACGGCCACATAATATCGAAAATGTACGGTTACATGATCGCCAACAGCGCTGCACGTCGGAGATCCACCAGCAATAAATCATACTTATTGGGGCGTTCGTCGCAGGCAGATATCGTGCTTACGATATTTATTGCTCCTCTCGGCAACGTTTTTAGCTATACGAACGCAACAGAAATATGGAAGACGAGTTATTTTATGCATGATAATCGAATCGCATATTCGAATTTTTCGAATATGCGAAGTTATCGAATATTCGAAACTATTCGAATACACGATTTTCGAATCGAATACGAATATTTCGATTGTAATATTCGACGAATATTCGAAACTTTCGAATATTCGCACACCCCTAATGAAAACCAATGGCTTCCTCGATTGTGGGAGGCGACGACGGTTAGTCGGCCAGGAGCCCCTGCTCCTTGGCGGCTGCCTCTGCCCGCCCCGTGATCCAGACCTGCACGGCAGGGTCGGAGCTGAGCAGTGTGGCCTCCCATTGCTGCGGAGTGGTAATTTGCGAGTAACTGTGTCTGTACAGTAATGGGAGGAACCGTGGCACTCGTAGAGAACCCTTAGAACTGGAACCCTCAAAACTGCCACCTTTGAAATCGTTCGAACTTTCAAAAAGGCCTGCATGGTCCGAATAAACTTTCTCAAGGCCGTTTGGCATATTGCCGATATAGTTGGGTGAGATCGACCGCCATCAAAAGTATTTGGCCAATATAGCGCAAAAGATACAAGACAAGCCAGGAAATCAAGGAAACAAGAGAATCGAAAAACCGGTTCGTGTCATGACTATATGGCACGTTGTTATTAAATAAATTGTTCAGCACATCATCTTTTTGAACAAAACATGAAATAAACTTGTTTTTCTCTTTAACTCCCGATAACTCGAAATCAACTTTTTGTTACATTTGCGCCATTATCAAAAGAACTCGAAAAAGCAGAAGGCTGATTTTTAACCAGAATAAGCGAAAAATCAGTACGAAGCTACTAAACTAGAATGGTGTACGTACGCGGAATAGGTTTCATTTTTTTTTTGGCAGATTTATTTAAAATAATGACAATAACTACCTGCTTTGCAAAAAAATAGCACAAATGTAAACATTAGAAATAAAATTGTAATTCTAGTTCCATTGCAAGAAGAATCGCCGACGAATAAAATGAAACAAACCCGAACGCTTTACATATAGTAGTTTCTGAGAAAATGAGTCTTAAGAAAGCCTTAAAATACATGGGAGCTATAGGGCCTACCCTGTGCCCTTAAGATCATTTAAGCTAACGTCATCGAACACAAAGTCTCAAGCACGCACCTCTTAAATGCGGCGATAGAGAAATAAAAAGCTACAAGAGAAAACACTTCCATAGATCCCGGCTCATGGTAAACACCGGGGCTCCAGTTTCACTGGTTAACCACTTGTAATAAAGGGCTTCGGCGGCGATATTAACGTTCGAGTGATGTGACCGACCATGAACGAGGCTAAGATGTAATCATAATCACCTGATTCTCATTCCAAACCTAAATACACGCTCGAGCGGGACCGAACGGTTTCCAATGGACATTCTTACCTCCTCCGCACTTCTTCATCGTAGAACTCGTCGACGGGTCGCCTCAATAGTCAAATAGTCATGGCGCTGATCCGGCCACTAGTACTCTAGTCTGCAGCACCAACCGCTATGCGTTCACTCAGCATAACACGGCTGTCATTATGTTCTGCCATTTACCGAATAATTTCGATGGTTTTCAGGGCCCTTCTAGTTGTATTTCAGCAAAATGGGCACGATAGGGAACGCACGAGACCTTAGCTGCAGCAATGTTGACTACGGACCCGGAGGTCGCGGGATTGAATCCCGGCCTCGGCGTCCGCATTTCGATGGAACCTAAACGCTAGATGCCCGTGTGCTTAGATATAGGTGCTCGTTAAGGAAGCCGATGTGGCCGAAATTTACGGAGCCCTCTGTCATCATATCGTAGTTTTGGGACGTAAAACCATAACAATTATTGATTATTAGTTGCCGCAACAACGTTAACAACGTCAAACTGAACAAAATGTTGCTATAGAAAGAACGGCCGATCGTTTGCGTTGTTTTGCACAGAGGCAACTTCGTTTAAGTGCTAGCCTTCAGAGTTTTCTTTAATGCGTTAGAATCTCTTGGGTATACGTATAGATTGATTTGATTGACGTCAAGAGGGCACGAGGCGATAAAGGCAAGGAATCACTGTCACTTCGCGGCCATGATATATGCAACGTCGTAACCACCAGCGAATGTCTTAAAACTATCGGGGTACGAAGCTGTCATGTCCCCAACAAATGGAGCATGCAGCAAAGTCCTCGTTTATGTTCGTCGGGAACTCACTTATTTGTTGCATCCAATTGCGCCTCATGATGGCAATCAATATGTATGCCTGACAATTAAGAAGAACAAACTCATGTTCACTCTGATAGGCGTTTATATATCGCCTTCAAGTAATTTTGACTCAAAATGATTAGATAGTATCTTGGCCGTGTGTCCAGCTCCATGGGTCATCATAGGAGACTTCAATGCACATCATCTGGCATGGGGAAGTACGAGGACAAATGCAAGAGGGCGCCGATTAGCAAGTTTCGCTCACAATCACGACCTCACCCTCATGAACGACGGCAGCCCCTTTTCTTCGAGGTGTGACATATGGCAGCTGCCTTGTTCTTGCTTTCGTTTCCAACTCGTTCGCCAGGTGTGCTGATTGGTTTTCGGATATTGAGACACACGGGAGTGACCATATTCCCACTTATCTTCACATCAAAGGGATGTCCAGATCTGGTCCAGGGAAGGCCGTTCGAAGAATTGACTGGACCACTTTTAAGTCTGACATGGAAGATGCTTGCCAAGCGGGTCTAAGCACTGGGATAGAGCAAGTAATCAAGTGCACAATGCAAGATGCCACGCGCACGATACCGATTACATCCAGGCGGAACGATTTTCATGCCGAATTGGAAAGACTGCGAGCGCTTCGCTGCCGTGCGGAACGCAGATATTGGCGCACAAAATCCGTCCACGACCTTAGAACAGCCAGAAGAATGCAAAAGAAGATTCAGCGTCGTATGGACAAGTTACAGCCTCCGAACGTTGGAGAACGTTTTGTCAGACACTAGACCCCCGCAAGCCCCTATCTCATATCTGAAGAACGGTGTGTGGTCTGCGCTTCGTTTTCCGTTCAGGGCGCTCGCGCTCTTCCAAAAGCGGCGAGACATTGATGTCGCAGAAGACTTTTGCGCGAGGATAGCAGACCAAGTAGTTCGTCCAGGTGCTCTGGCCGGAAGTGACGCTCCTCATTCCCGTGACGGCCGCATGGACCTTCCATTTTCAATGGAGGAGCTTGAGGCGGCACTAGCCCTATGCAGGCGTTCTTCATCACCGGGGCCAGATGGTATATCATATCGAGCTCTGTGCAATCTGGGTGAGTCTGCGCGGGGAGAGCTGCTACGTCTGTACAACGCATCCTGGCAAGAGGGCAGTGTTCCTGACGAATGGAAGACAAGTCGTTTGGTACCACTTCTGAAGCAAGGCAAGTTGCGTGGCCAGCTGCGTGGGAAAGATAATGGAACGAATGATCTTTAGCCACCTCGAGTGGTATCTCGAACATTACAAGGTTTATCCAAACTCCATGGCTGGCTTTCGACGTGATCGCTCATCTATCGATAATGTCATTGATCTCGTAACGTATGTCCAACAGCAGAAATCACGCAGGCGTTTGTCTGCAGCCTTGTTCCTAGATGTAAAAGGCGCATACGATAACGTGCTACACGAGACCATTCTCGACGCCCTTGAGATGGTCGGCCTGGGTGGTCGAGGTTTTCGATGGATTGCTAGCTACCTGACAGCTAGATCTTTCTTTGTGTCAACCGACGACGGCCCAACCGCAGGACGCTATACGTGCAGGGGCGTTCCTCAGGGCGGAGTACTAAGTCCTACTCTGTTCAATCTCGCTCTCATTGATGTTACCGAATCCCTGCCATGCACAATCGAGACATCTATATACGCAGACGACATATGTGTCTGGACATCAGCCGTCACACGCCTCCAGATACGAGCGAGGCTTCAAAAAGCTGTAAGTTTGACAGCGAGCTATCTCGGGAAGCAAGGCCTTACAATATCCCCGGAAAAATGTGCATTAGTGGCCTTCACACGTAAAACAATGACGCACTATGCCACTTCTATCGAAGGACAGACCATTGCTTATGCCCGAAACCACAAATTTCTGAGTATAATCATAGATAGAGACCTTCGTTGGAGCCCGCATGTGTCTTACATGAAACAGCGCCTGACAGCAATCTCCCAGCTGTTCAAGTTCCTGGGTGGAAAACCTGGGGGATGTCGGTCGGCGCAATGCTGGAACTGTACAGATCACTGCTTCTCGGTTTTTTTTTTTGAGATATAGTCTGCCTGTACTGACTAATACATGCAAGACAAATATTCGCACTCTGCAGGCTGTACAAGCTCAGGCTCTCAGAGTTTGCCTTGGCTTGCCAAAGTGCGCGTCGACTGAGGCGACTATTTCCATCGCACGGGACCAACCAATGCAAACGCACATTGCGGTGGAAGCCTTGAGAGCTCATATTAGGCATTTTTCCCGGGCCCATTGCCACCACCTTGCAACATTGCCTTCATAAAGACCACGGGCATCGTATTGAGCAACGATTGCGAACCATTCTGCCCACCTTCCGTCAGGCTTCAGCCCCTCATCTAAGCCAGCGATACCTCCTTGGTGCTTCATTCGACCTCAACGTACCGGGAATCAGAAAAAAAAAAAACTGAGCTCTCATCTCCAGTGCTGAAACAGCTATCTCTGATTCTTTTACACGAGAAGTACGCTGATAATGTGCATGTTTATACCGATGGGTCAACTACCCTCCAGTGTTCGTCCGGAGCAGTGGTCGTCCCAGCGAAAGCTATCAGCGTCAGTTTCAACACAGACCACCCGACGACATCGACAGCAGCAGAACTTGCCGCTCTTCTCGCTGCACTTTGTGTAGTCAACCGCCAACTGCCTCAACGATGGTCGATCTTCTGCGATTCGAAGGCAGCCCTGCAATCTTTGCTATCAGCCCTGCGACACGGACCATACGAGCAGTTGGTCTTCGAGGTTAGATATCTCCTCCATACTTTGTTAGAGAAAGGACACCACGTGACATTTCAGTGGCTGCCAAGTCACTGCGGCCTGATAGGCAATGAACACGCCGACAATGCTGCTCGATCAGCTCTTCAGGGTGACAGGATCGAGACGATACCCCTATCAAGGACCGATGCTGTTAGCCAGCTTCGAGTGGCTGCACAAGAAATGACTTCCTCCACTTGTAATACAGCAAGCAGAGCGCACAACCACCACCGCCACTGCCCGACCAATTTGCGTCTTCAGACACCTACGGGACTACGCCGAAATGATGCCACTCTGCTTTGCCGTTTATGGCTAAGAGTGGCTTTCACAAAGTCATTCTCCTTTCGAATCCAAATGGCTGGCAACCCGTTTTGTGACAACTGTGGTAGCGAGGAGACACTACAGCACATATTCTGCGACTGCCCTCGCTACAATGCGCAGAGAAAATCCCTCGCAGTCGCTCTTGCTCGCATAGATCCCAGACCGATGACGGCAGAAACCATTCTGGAATGCCGTCCTGAGAGGTCATCGCGGGTGAAGGCGACGAAGGCAGTGCTCAACTTCTTGAAGGCATCAGACCTGCACCGTCGGTTATAGACTAACGACGTTAGCATGACTGTGAGATGTGTGTGACTTTTTGTGCGAGCGTGCTCTTTGTCTTTATATCTCCTCATCCCTTCCCCCAGTGTAGGGTAGCATACCGGTCCTTCTAGACTGGTTAACATAGGCGAAAGCCTTATCTGCCTCATGAGAAGGGTCACAAGGCGTACGAAAAAGCACTTGAATTACAAAAAAGCCAACCGCGTGCGACCCTCTGTCATAACAAAGCCCTACCAACAGCCCACGTTTTGTTTATTGAGGCTGTAGTTACATGCAGGGCTGGGCAAAGATACTTTGAAATTGTATCGCGATACGATACAAGATACTTGGGCAAGAAGTATTTGAAATACAGATACAAGATACTGCTGCATTAATTGTATCCGATACGATACTTTGCGATTGTATGTTAAGATACTTCGATACATTCGCAAATTTGTCATTATAGATCTATACAGGGTGATCAAATTTACCCTTGATGATTTTCTTACAATGCCCCAATTGCAAATATGTTGTGTGGTCAGGGGGACACAAAGTGAGAGGGTAATTTTCGCTGCAAGCCGCCCAGTTAATATGCAACGATGGACTTTTTATTTGCTATACTAAGCGGGCATGTTTGTATGGAAAAGTTAGGAGCAGTCGCTTTTCTACACAGATCAACATGAAAAAAATTCTAGCATTTCTGTGGTCCCAATTACCCAGCTGTAAACTTTAATTGCGGTTCAAATGATTAAGCATGCATGTTTCTCCGTGATGTGACGCGTAGTCATTCCTTGATATCGCCTGCTGGTAATTAAAGGATAACCGTCATCTTTGCCTAAACGCCACAAGAAACTTCCGCGGGACTTCGGAGCGTTGCTTTGCGCCAGTCTGTATACTGCCTTGCGTGCGTAATCATGTGAACCGCAATTAAAGTTCGCGGCCGGACATCCAGGTGCACGGACATGTTAGAAGAATTCTTGCAAGTGGAAGTGCGCAAAAACACTACTGACTTAATCTTTCAATACAGACATGCATTCCCATTTACTACAGTAAAAAAAAGCCACAGTTTCGCCGCAATGGCGAAGCAATGAATACGATAGCAACAAATTGGAATGTAACGCGAATAACGGAAAGCAGGTCGAAATTGCCGGTGCGTCGCTCGAGCCCAAAGGACGCACGAAAAGAACGCACACAGGACGAGCGCGAACTATCATGCGTCACAGCTCCATGAAGCGCACTGCTGAAACATAAAGCAGGACGCACGAAACGAAAGAACAGGTACACACAGGACGAGCGCGAACTAAATGTCGCAGTTGTTACTTATTTCTGCTTGAATAGAGCGCTCCTTTCGCAAACGCGGCCGCTGCAACGAGCGAAGTGACCTTCGTACGCTCTTTGATTTCAGCGTGGACATCGCGGGGAAAGCACAAGACATACAACCCCCCGCTCTACCCCCCGCCCACCCCCTTCTTTCCTCCAGATAAGCGCTCGAAGGTGACCACGCCTTGTAGGGCGAAGAGCATCGGCGTTCGCAGGAGCGGGGCGACGACCTTTAAAGCGCGCCTCGCGCACTTCACGCCATCTCGCTGGTGAGTAAGAAAGCACGCTGAAGTAAATGGTGTATATAAATAGCTCGCCGTTAGCATGCTGAAAGACGCGCGTTTCGGAGCGAGAGGTCGGCCGTTCGATTCCGAGCGTCGGAAAGTATTTCTGACTTATTTTTCTTTGTGGCTTTTATATTTATATATACACATATACATATACGGTGCATGAAGGCGGCGACGGCGACGGCAAAAACCAGACGCGCCTGTCCATATAATTGCTATCGCAATAAAAGGGTCAATGTGCAATCTTACATTGTTAAGTGGGCGGGCGTCAGCGATAATTATCATCCCACTTTGTGTCGTAACTCATTTGGAAAGGTGGTCTTCATGTACCTCAACGTGGGGAATTCTAAGAAAACCACAAAGCTTAATTCTGATCACAATCTATATTTTAGCATCAAATGTCTATTCGCAAAAATGTTTGCATTGAAAATTTTTTAACTGCGATCAACTTTGTGTCACTTGAACGAAATGTTTTTTAGTATCTCATAAGCTTTGTATTTCTTGCTCAAACTACAATAGTTTCATTCAGAAACAACTTATTTGGGTTGTTTTAGGTGCTTAATTCCCTTCCCTCATTATTTTCCCAGAAAGATATTCGATAAAACGGGTGCAACATTCGACCCAATGCATATGCGGGCTTTCCGCGTCTAAATGCATCCTTGTAAGCAAACAGAAAACAATTTCAAGCAGTCTCAAAAGTTGAATAAAGTCTCTGACACTTATGTGACAGTCACTCAAGAGCTTGACGCTTCCATAACAGTCAATACTATCTTCAACTGCCGACAGGACTTTCTCCTGAGGAATGTTGTAAGAGGCCTTTAGCGCCAGCGGTTAGGTAGTACATCCCTGTTTCCGAGTCATTGAAGTCGGTGGCAACTTCGGTATAATTGCTCACTAGGAAGGGAATGAACTCTTCGGCAAAGTGCGAACGTTTTTTGTGCGTCTTGTGTGTGAACATTGTTGTCGACATGTGGACATTATGCATGACGTGAGAACATTCCTTTTAAAATGACATCGCCATGAGTGAGTTTTACAATACTCTACTTTTATCTATAAGTTCGTGACGCAAATGAATAATAAGGTGATGTGACCGAGGAGGGTTCAGGCTGCCACCGAGGTTCCGGCGAAGGACGACTCTTGCGGCGCTTTACACGTACAAGAAAACCTGTTTAATTTACATATTTACATGAGGTTTAACAACCAAGGCGTAGAGACGCGCCTTTATATCACAAGGGCCCAGAGCGAGACGAGAGGGCGAGCGAAGGCCAGTGAGTCCCCAACGCACACCCGACGCGCTCCTTTTATCTCGGTCCGAGCACGCGCTAGACGCTGACTGCGTATAACAGGCCTGCCGATGCGCGTTCCTCGCAGCGCACCAGGTGATTTCTCGCGTTCCTGTGGAACGCGGACAGCGTATAGCAGGTACGCTGATGAGCGTCCCTTGCAGGCCGGATCCTTGTATTGCCGGTTACAACAAAGGGCAGAGGAGTAGCCGGAGCCATCTATAGGCACCAACCCTCTCCTTAAACACTAATATTAAAAAAAATTCGGCAGATCCCACGTACCGTGGGAATCGTTGTTATGCGAAGCATGCGCGGGATAGTGACTGTGGCATAATTTTTCATGTTGAGCGAAACGTTACGGAATGACGCTAAAGAAATGTGGAAGTGGTGTAAACACACTCATGTGCTGAAGAGTCGCATATGTTTTGTATAACCAGTTTAAAGTTGCGTAACGATGCCAAAAGCAACATGGGTGTTACCATGTTGCTTAGATGTCTACATCCAAGCCGTCTTTCACGCTGTATAAAAACCAGGCCTTGTTCGGTCTTGATAAGTCAATGTTGAAGCCACCGGTAATGATGAGGGACCTGGTCCTCTCGGCAGCTTACCAGACGCGGTAAGCTGATATGTAGTGCTTATATTCTTCAATACTGGATAGCGCGAATGCGAACAGCACAAAGAACAAATACAAATGCACAGGACAGGCGTAACTCGCAACTAAGCTTCATTAAGCAAAGTTCCCTTGGATAAACACACAGCTGAGTGGCACGCGCAGGCGCAGTCACAGTCACGGTACAGTCACAGTTGCAGTTGTTACAGTTGCGTTACAGTTGTTATGCTTATGCTTATCTGTTATGATGGGAACACACGCACGTTTCACGAACCCGGGTGTATGTGTAGAAGGGGTTCTTGACAGTTCTTGAACAAGGTCATTATCACCGTGATCAGTGAGCACCAGCAGCTGGACCGGACTTGTTAATCGGATCCGTTCGTGATCGCGGCTACGAGGGGTCTAAGTGTAGTGAAGTGCCAGGTGTAGCACAGCTGGTGGAAATTCTGGATGCCTCTTACGATGAATTGATCTATGATGCCTCCTGTCGTGGACGTGGCAGTGAGCTCTTTTGACGCCCTGTCCACATCCAAGCCGTCTTTCACGCAGTATAAAAACCAGGCCTTGCTGGGTCTTGATAAGTCAATGTAAGCTACCGGTATTGATGAGGGGCCTGGTTCTCTCGGCAGATTTATTGTAGGAAGCATTGACCCCGGTTCTTGCGCAATCGGCGTGGTCCAGTTGCGGACCACGTTACCGAGTGCATGGTAGTTGAGCGTCTTCAAGGGTTCTGTCTTCTGCTTCCTCATTTTCCTTGTGTCCGCCACGGTAGTGTAAAGGTTACGGTGCGCGGCTGCTGACCCGAAGGTCACGGGTTCGATCCCGGCCGCGGCGGTCGCATTGCGATTAATGCGAAATGCTAGACGCCCGTGTACTGTGCGATCTCGGTGCACGTTATAGAATACGAGATGGCCAAAATTAAAGCCCCAACAATTATTATTATTATCACTTTCCTTGCGTGTCAATGTGTGTGTTCGCGTTTACTGTGTTGGTTGAGACTGTATCACCTGTGGCACATACCCGCATAACTTAAACTCTGGTATGCGGGTATGTGCCATACATGACTGAGAGAAAGGGTTTCATGACGTACGCTACAGGTATTTTGCGTTATTCATGCCATGACCAGTGAATCGCGTTCACCATACACTGATGCCAATTTTGGTATATTAGAAGTTATGGAGACGACCAGGAGAGCGCCCAGAGGTAGGCGGCTAGATAGATAGATAGATAGATAGATACGTAGATAGAAACGCCCAAAGTGCCTGAGGTTCGCTAAGAAATGCTTCGCATTTAAAAGGGGGAGATGGATCTTGTACTTGTAGTCGCTTGAGATGAACTTGTGGAAATACTAACAGGTTGCGTGGCCAACACCTTTTGTCTTTCAGTGTTACCCTGAAAGGGCTGCCTTTTCATGTATGCCCCGATTTTTTATTTTCAGGGCATTGCATGTATGCCCTGTTTCTTTCTTTTGAGGACTGCATTTCATTAACTTCTGGTTTCGTGTGACAGAATAGTTGTGCCCTAATTTTACTTGTGCTCGAGCATTTCGTTTTGTACTTTGTACCACACACACTGTAGCCTAAACCATCACCAGCATGCTAGCAGCACGGTGTAAATCAGTCGCATTAAGCTGTTCCCAGATAGCTTGCAAAAATAACTGGAAAAGATTTTTACTCTCCTAATCCCTGCAGAACTCACCGGACATTTTTTAAATAAAGTTGCTCTCTCTATCTCTAACAAAGTTGTCACATTTATCCAGAAAATATTGCCACGCCCACTTCTTGTATTCGGGTTTGGCGAGCAAGGATGGTTATCAACGCTCGACGCTGTCCGCGAAGCAGTGTTCGAGAAGCATCGTGATTATAGTAGATCGTCTTGTTAAGATTGCGCGCCGCACGCGGATGTTCCAGCTTTGTCGAGAGATAACGCCGCCACCAGCGATATTGCTGGAAAGTTCGATAACGCCTGTATAAAAGCCGACGCGCTTGACCGCTTGTCAGTTTTTCGACGGTCGACGCTCTGTCCGCCGCTATCAGTGCATACCGTGTGTATTGCTGTAAATTAACTTTCAGTTTGCCGGCCACAAGTTCGGCCAAATAAAGTTTCTCGGACACTCTGACTGCTGCCTTCGTCGACGTCACAACCACGTGACATCTGGTGGAGGTGCTGGGTATCTTCGCGACGTGGGCTGGGTTCACGACTTGACGGGGGCGTCCGGAACATGAACGAACATGAACATGCCACGCCCACTTCTTGTCGGTGGGTGGCGCGAAGTCGGTGATGGCAATATTTTTAAACACTGGAAAAGACAAACATGAGCAACCTGGCATATGTCATTTTGCACGCAACACCCAAACTGCACATTTTGAGGTGTGTATCAGCGGTGGTACATAATGAATGACCAAAGTTGCTGATTCGGAAGTAGAGGAACAGCTTTACCTAGTGACATAAGTTGTTTGCTGTATATATACCGCAGAAACGATCGGGAGGAAAAAAATGATAAAGCTTCGGAAAACAGAAGTGCACTGTGGGCAACGCGCCCACGTTCTTATCCCCCTTCCACCGCAGCCGGTCAAGCTTTACACTATACAGTGACAGCCGACAACGTAAGCGGGGTCTGGACAAGCTCCTAAGCATTCCTCCTTTTATCGAAGAAATGTCTTTGACTTAGCCAAGCCACCACAGTGCACCCGGCAGTCAGGCCCAGGTGTATTCTGTAGAAACACCCACAACCAATTTACCGAACGAACTCGATATGACCACCTACCGATCAATGTTAGTTGCTTTTAAGCAGTCGACCTTTGATCTGGTGATTACTACGGAGGTTTAGAAGTTTATAAATCGGTTGTTAGCCAACCGGTAATTTTAGTATACCATTGCAATGCGATGAATCTTGGAATGTGATATGTCATTTTCGAGCATTTGGTCCCACGATGTGCTAGCAGTATATGCGCGGGACACAATTTATGCCGTGCGATTTGATCACGTTGATCCCAGCAGCGACCATTGGGAAAGCGCAGGACATACAACCCCCCGCTCCACCCCCCCCCCCCTCTTGTTTCTTCGAGATAAGCGCACGAAGGCGACCACGCCCTGTAGAGCGAAGAGCATCGGCGTTCGCAGGAGCGGGGCGACGATCTTTAAAGCGCGCCTCGCGCACTTCGCGCCATCTCACTGGTGAGTAAGAAAGCACGCTGAAGTAAATGGTGTAGATAAATAGCTCACCGTTAGCATGCTGAAAGACGCGCGTTTCGGAGCGAGAGGTCGGCCGTTCGATTCCGCGCATCGGAAAGTATTTCTGACTTATTTTTCTTTGTGGCTTGTATACTTATATATACACATATACATATACGGTGCATGAAAGCGGCGACGGCGACGGCAAAAACCAGCCGAGGCTGTCCATATAATTGATAACGCAATAAAAGGGTCAATGTGCAATCTTCGAGATAAGCGCACGAAGGCGACCACGCCCTGTAGAGCGAAGAGCATCGGCGTTCGCAGGAGCGGGGCGACGATCTTTAAAGCGCGCCTCGCGCACTTCGCGCCATCTCACTGGTGAGTAAGAAAGCACGCTGAAGTAAATGGTGTAGATAAATAGCTCACCGTTAGCATGCTGAAAGACGCGCGTTTCGGAGCGAGAGGTCGGCCGTTCGATTCCGCGCATCGGAAAGTATTTCTGACTTATTTTTCTTTGTGGCTTGTATACTTATATATACACATATACATATACGGTGCATGAAAGCGGCGACGGCGACGGCAAAAACCAGCCGAGGCTGTCCATATAATTGATAACGCAATAAAAGGGTCAATGTGCAATCTTACATTGTTAAGTGGGTGGGTGTCACGGCCTCCGCGATCGGCTCATCTTTGACCTATCGACGACGTCAAATGATGTCATCATGTGACGTCATGTAGTTAGGTCTTAGTGTGTCGTCATGATGATGTCGCATATTTTGGTGATCTATGACGTCGTGAGGACGTCATGGCTCGCAAGGTGGTCACGTGGATTTTCTCCACAGCCTCCGGGATCGGCCGACCGGTTGCATTGCCTCCGTGATCAGCCCATCTTTGAACGATCACCGATGTCAATGATGATGTCCTGTCACGGCATGACGACGTCATCACGACGTCACCAAATCTGGCGATCTGTGACGCCGTGGATGATTTCGCATATCGCTTACTGGGAGCCCACGCGTTTTTTTTTGTTGTTGTTGTTCGTGGACGGACGCAGACAGAAGACACAAATCGAGCAAGTGTTCAGCTCTGCTGTACTAAATTTGAAAAAGAATTTTCGGAGTTTATAGAGTTGCCGCTGTAACGACGCGAGTTTTATTATTATTACTGGCCCAAGGAAGAATACGTAAGTAAATAGAAGAACAAGAATTGCGCGGTTGAGAATTGCATATGATATCACAAAAAATCAATATCATCATGGGAGGCGTTGTTGAGAGCAAGGCTCATTCGCCTCCCTGGCAGCGTGTCACTCTGGAACACGAAGAGGCCGACGGTGTTCATGAGCAGGAATATGGCGACCAAGGCGGTGCACTTGAAGAAGACACCGTAAGCCACCTGCGTAGACAAGTAAGCCACACTCGCACAGCACTGTCCCAGTGTTTGAATCGAAATTTCGCTCGCGCAATAACACTAGATACACTGGGTGTTTCTCCGGAATGTCAAAAAAATCTTTAAAATGGAGAACTATGAGATGCGAATTTTAAAAGCTTAATTATTCAATCAAAACGTCAGAAAAGTTACGTGTAATAATATCCTAGCTAACTGCGCTGTCAATTGGCGTAGTTACGTATCTACTCACATTGGGAAGTTCGTAGCTACTGTCGAAGTGACACCATCAGAATTGGCTGAAACTTTCTCTAACGAACAAAATTGTAGCGTAAGTGCTTACTGCGAATATGAGCCCAGGCATGTAGGAAACACCAGCTGAGGACGTGTTCTGACGTCTCACACTTTATACTCGCGTGGAAACTAACTCGCGTTGCGTTTACAAAGGTTTAACCGAACCTTGCGGCTGGAGGGCTACATATCTAACAGGGGCTGCGTAAACGCACCGAACACGAAACTCTATTGACGCGTGACCCAGGGCAAAACTTGACCTCTCAAATTCCTTGCCGGTTTAGAGTATGCCAAGAACTAATAATAATAATAATAATAATAATAATAATAATAATAATAATAATAATAATAATAATAATAATAATAATAATAATATCTGGTGCTTCACGCGCGAAAACCACGATATCATACATGCACGCCATAGTTGAGGGCTCCGGGAATTTAGACCATCTGGTGGTCTTTTAACATGCACTGACATCACACAGTACACGGGCCTTTAGCATTTCGCCTCCATCAAAATGCGACTGCCGCGGCCGGGATCGAACCCGGGACTTCCGGGTCAGCAGACGAGCGCCGTAACCACTGTGCACCACCGTGGCGGACGGTGCCAAGAACAAAAGGGCTGTGTCGTCAATTAGTCTTTCATGCCACGGACTCGTCGCCCAGAGGTGGTTGCGGATCGATGTTATGAAGATAATCAGGGGATAAGAAGAAAGCTCACTGATGTTTTGTTGTTAGATCCCCGAAATACCATTGGCTGTACCAACACACGCTCACCATCTGTGCACACTTGGTGTGTAGATACTCGCGCATGACGAGCAGCGGCAGTGACACGGGCAGCATCACGTTGATCGAGGCGGCCAGACTCACCGGTACCACGTAGAAGGACACCGGGGTCTCTGTCACTAACGCCTGCGAAGTCACGATCGAAGTTGCACTTTAAACGGAACATCCGCGAACAAAATACAGTTCTAAACATTTCTATAGTGTATACATACTAGCTTGTTTTCGTTACCTTGTATGATATAGAAAGCATTTTTCTTAGCTGTGAAAAAAAAAAAATTACGCTTTATTTGCTCGAAATATTCGGATCAGATAAATTTCTTGTTGCCTGTCACTTGAACTTTAAGACACGACTCGACTAAAGAGGTGGCCGATTTTTCCACCTTAAAGAGGCCCTGAGTGACTTTTTACAAGTAATCATCGATTGACCTCAGTACCGGAGTTCATTGCTCCCGAATCGATCACCGCCAAAATTTTTCGGAACCGCCAAGAACGAGCGGAGTTACAGAGGTTTGCTGCACGCTTTAATGGGGCATTCACACTTGAGAAGCGAAGAGAAAGTGAAACCCCCACAGCGACCGGAAAATCATGTTCGCGCGCGTCGAACATGTTTACATTTGTTCTGCCCCTCCTGCATGCCGTCGCCGCCGCCGTCTTCGCCACTTCAAGAATTCATTCTATTTTGTCCAAGCATTTCCTGAGCATTTAATTTCTTACCGAATTCAAGTAATGCATGCGAAACACGGAAAAGAAATAGCTTCCACCTTTTCAAACCGTTGTTTCGGGAGGTACACCAGCAGAAACTGCATAAGCGGGCACGCCAGAAGCGACGGCGGCGGATTCAGCCGGCTGTGCAAAAGCGAGATATGTTGCGGCACCCCGACTCGCTGCTGCTTCATCTTCTGCGAATTCCAGATATCTGGGCACTCTTAATCGAAACCAGGTTCTCGAGGAACACGTCCTTGTCGAGGCTGTGAGTTTTGTCGTACTGCACGGGTAGCTAGCAATTGCGCCGATGCGAGCCATCGCCGACGCCCTGGCCGCCATGTTGAATTTGCGGCCAGCCGTTGTCTACATCACGTGGCGGTCATCCTCCCGTACCGGGTACATTTGTGCACTTAAACGTGGGAGTGTTAGTCAGCGCCGCTCATGGCCATAAAGGTGAGTGTGGAACACTCTTCTATTGCCTGCTGGCGTCACGTAGCACGTGATCTTTTCACGGGCTGGCACTGACCAATAATCGCTCGCATACTACATGAAGGCATGAAGTAACACAAAGTACGAGTGATTTAATTAACACGAAGCAGCATAAATATGAACTCTTCTTTTGCTGCAAGTGCAGGAATTGTTGGGAAACGGGAAGTGAAAGTGATAGAAAAGGCAGTTTGTCTTTGGTCGGAACCTACACTCTAAGCCAAAAATGGAAAAAAAGAGAGTAACTGCCGGTTTTAGTACTAAAGACCAACTGTTACTCCCCAAAAAGACCAACTGGAACAAGATGGCTGACATGGCACAAGTTGGGGGAGTAAGCGTTTAGGGTTAGGTTGGAAGGGAGCAACAGAAGGACGAACGGCAACAGTTTCTCTCGGCGCGCAACCGCTGCTCTCCTGCAGGACGCACCCTGTATCGGTCGATGCATGGGCCACATTTTCTTGCGGGCTGGCATAAGGAAACTAGTTTTTGTAAACTGAACAGAGAGATACGCACGCTAATAGGGACATTACCGGAACACATGTTTTAGAAAGGTTTTACCTCCCCGTACGTAAACGGATACCTTTACGTTTGAATAAACCATGAAATGTTGACGATAACGGCATTTAAATTATATTTATTTATATAAGATTGTATAACCGCTGCAGAAATATCTCGAGGGGTTTTTAGCGTAGAATACCGGGTTATCCGACGATGGTGTCGCCATCTTGTGACGCTTCGTGCAACCATAGTCGTGGACACGTTTGTTTTCGCCTAGTGTTTTAGAGGAAAAAAAATGATTGAAAAGGTAACTCATTCGTAATAATGCCGCGGCAAGGCATTTACACCAGAAGTGGAACGCACGACGTTTCTGAAATAACAATTTTTGCTTGCCTGCTTCATCTTGTTCCCGCTAGATGGCGTCACCTATCCAGCCTGTTCAGACACCAATGGCAAGTTATTGCTAGATCTCTGCGAGCAACATAGTCTTGAGATAGTTAACGTGGGGCCTAAGTGTGAGGGGCAGATCACGTAGGAAGTCAGAAACAGGCAATCGAGCATTGATTACTGTCTCATGACAGAAGGAATATATGACAAACTTAGAGAGATGAGAATAGACGAAGAAGGCATTAACAGCTTGGGTAGTGATCATAAACGCATAATATTACAAATGGGATATAAAACTGAAAATAAGAACACAGAATCAAAGTTTGGCAGCTCGTATCTAAATGACAAACAAATAACAAATATAGCCGCAAGAGTCGAGGAAAAAGTAGACGAACTACCAGGCAAAGACTGGAAGTATAGTGAGCTGCTACATGTAATCACGAAAGAAATGGAAATAGAGAAGAAAACTATTTGTTGGAAAGGAAAGAAAAAGCCAAAAAGTTGGCGGAACAAAGAAATCCGGGAAGCAATCGAGATGCGACGTCAGGCATCACGGGAGCACAGACAGGCAAAAAAGGAGAAGCGGCCACAGGACGAAGTCAACCAAATATGGGAAATATATTTAGAGCAAAAATCCATTGTGCAGAAATTAGTCGAGGCAAAAATTAAAGGTGAAAGTGAACGCTGGATGACAGAGATTCGCGAAAAGAAGAAGGCCGCGCCTAGGATATTTTGGAGCCACCTAAAAGCGCTGGGTAGGAAGTCTGTCACAATGCAACAGCATATGGTAGATGAAGGAGGAAATAAATTGGAAGGATATGAAGCGCTAGGTTACATCCGAAAGATAACAGCCGATTCGTTTAAAAAGGTCCCCCAGGGGATTCCCCCAGTGAGTAAAAGTACGCAAAGGAGTGCAACCGACGAAGATGTAGTACTAGAGAATTTCAATTGGAAGAAGGCCGAAGGAAAAATTCCTAAGCGCACTACTCCGGGCTTAGATGGGGTTCCCGTCAGCCTCATTAACGAACTCGGACATAACACTAAAGAAGCACTGCTGAAAGCCGTAGAAAAGTGCTTGCAGAAGAGGGAAATACCAGACAGTTGGCGAAAAAGTAGAATGAACTTAATCTATAAAGGCAAGGGAGAAAAGGATAACATTCGCTCGTATAGACCGCTAACAATTACATCGGTGATATACAGGTTGGCGATGCAGGCAGTAAAATTAAAAATAGAAGCGTGGGTAGAACAAAATGATATTTTGGGAGAACTTCAGAATGGATTTCGAATCGACAGGCGGTTAGACGATAATCTGTTTGTTCTTACCCAGTGTATAGAAATATCTAAAATAGAAAACAGGCCCTTATACGTAGCTTATCTAGATATCACCGGGGCGTATGACAACGTTAATCAGGAAATTTTGTGGGATATATTGAAGGAAGTGGGCATAGGTGACGACTGTGTACAGCTTTTGAGGGAAATATACCGAGAAAATGCAGTTTGTATAGAATGGGAAGGAATAAGTGGCAAGGACAGCGTTAAAATTAGCAAGGGGCTGAGACAGGGATGCCCTCTGTCCCCGCTGTTATTCATGCTGTACATGGCGAGGATGGAAAAAACGCTAGAAGGTAGCAACATTGGATTTAATTTGTCACACAAACAGGTCGGAGCGATGGTTGAGCAGAAGCTTCCTGGTCTATTTTATGCTGATGATATTGTCTTATTTGCGGACAGTCAAGATGATATACAGCGACTGGCAGATATATGCGGAAGGGAGTGTGAGGCTCTAGGACTAGGATTTAGTGCAACAAAATGTGGATTGATGGTATTCAATGATCACGGAGACCATACGGTCTTAATACAGGGCCAAAAAATACCGAGGGTAAGCGAGTACAAGTACCTCGGAGTATGGGTAAATGAGGGGGATAGATATATGGAAGTACAAGAGAAAGCATCGGTAGCAAAGGGAAAGAGGAATGCTGCAATTATGAAGCACAGAGCTTTATGGGGATACAATAGGTACGAGGTGCTTCGAGGGCTGTGGAAGGGTGTGATGGTTCCGGGGCTTACATTTGGGAACTCAGTGGTGTGCATGAAGTCAGAGGTGCAATCAGGAATGGATGTAAATCAAAGGACGGTGGGCCGCCTCGCGTTGGGCGCTCACGGGAAGACGACAAATGAGGCGGTAAAGGGTGATATGGGATGGACAGGCTTTGAAGTGAGGGAAGCGCAGAGCAAAATGAGATTCGAAGAGAGGCTGAGGAAAATGAAGGAGAGTAGATGGGCAGAGAAGGTTTTCAGGTATTTGTATAGAAAAAGCGTTGACACGCAGTGGAGAAAAAGAACTAGGAGGCTCACCAGTAAATATACGGCTGGCAGTGCGGGCGATATGACAACAAGGAGCATTAAGCGGAAGGTCAGAGAGGCGGAGAGGACTTATTGGATGACAGCGATGGAAAAGAAGCCGGCTCTGAGTAACTACCGAAAAGGAAAAAACGAAATAAGGAGGGAAAGGTTTTATGATAATTCAAGGGGAAGCGCTTTACTGTTTGAAGCAAGGTCGGGCTGCCTTAGAACGCGTAGTTATAAAGCGAAATTCAGTAACGAAGAAGAACAATGTACATGCTGCGGGGGAACTAAGGAAACGATGGAACATGTACTGATTGAATGTGGCGATATTCACCCAGGTATACGTGTGGGCACGAGTCTACATGAAGCCTTGGGTTTTAGGGACAACAATGGAAAGCTGAACACGTCCGCGATAGAAATAAGTAAGAGACGGTTAGAGTATTGGTGGCAGAAAAGTAGAGATAAAGTACAAAAATAAATAACTGGGAAAAAAAAAGGTCATTCTGCCTTAAGAGGCAGAGAGATGGACCGTGAATTTATATTTTTTTTTGGTATAATAACGTAGATTTATTCAATGTAGATAAGGCATTAGGACAACATGAAACAAGGAAGTTTATTTTATTGCGATAGCAATTATATGGACAGTCTCGGCTGAATTTTGCCGTCGCCGTCGCCGTCATGCACCGTATATGTATAAGTATGTATATATACATAAAAGCCCCAAAGAAAAATAATTCAGAAAAATGCTTCCGAGGCGCGGAATCGAACCAGGGACCTCTTCCTCCGCAGCGAGTGGCGCTAGCCACTACGCCACGAAACGCAGATCCTCCACGGAGGTAACGGCGAGCGTTATATACACACCCTTTAGCGCTGGACGGACTCAGAGACGGCTGCGCTCATAAGCGTTTCTTCATTACCAGCGAGATGGCGTTAGGAGCACGACAGGCGCATTTAAAAGTCGTCAGCTCGCGCGCTCGCTTCTTCGTATACTTGCGCAGGGAGAACCTTGCCCTTCCGCTGTCTGCTCGCGCGGGTTTCTTGTGCTGAGGGGAAGAGGAGTGTTTCACGCTTTCACCGTGATGTCCGCGCTCATGTTACGCAGCGTACGAAAGCCACTCGAGCTCAAGGGACGCCGCTAAACGAACAAGCAGAAGATGAGCGCGAACTATCAAGTGTCACAGCTCGACACTTGAAGCACGCTAGTTTCTTTCGCTGCTTCGGCCACCTTTGCAACAGGAGCGCTGTTCAAACTTAGAGTATCCATTGGCGAGCCTCGCTTGATATAGCATTTAGTTTCTTGCTATCGCATTCATTGCTTCGCCCTTGCGGCGAAACTGTGACTTTTTTTTTTCTTTCCTTTTTTTTCGCCTTCGAGCCTGGTGGCAGACATGTCACCGCCCCGTTATAAAGGGGACGCTCATAGCATCCATCCATCCATCCATCGTCGGGGTATTTATGTCAAGGCTTCTCACGTTTTTACCGCTTCGGTAGGGTTAGCTTCGGTATTGTAATTCTAGGTCACTCTAGTGACTCTAGCCGCTGAAACAAAGTGATCGCAATTACCGCTCGCACTTCGGCTTATTTTTACTCGGCGGCTGGAGCCTCGGCAAAGCGGGCATCGCGAGTAGCCGCGAACGAATGTGGATTTTCGAGATAGGGCCGTAAACGTAAAGCCAATCCGGCGAGTAGTTCACGTTCCGTAAAGGCCCGCGTATGCGCAGATTCGTTCCGGCAACTCGTAACACGGTAACGTAAAGCTAAAAGCCCACAATACAAGCTAAAATCGCCCAATAAAAGGCATGGTTGCACTAGAACGCCAGCACCTGAAGCTGTTGTCGTCGCAAGTCAAATGGCGTGTTTGCGTATAACATTTGGCATAAATATATAGCCTGAGAGTGTGGCAATAAAATGCGAAGCTTCGCGAGACTCCGTGTATACTTCGCGACAAACAAGCGGTTGAGAGAAGTACACAGTTGATAGACTTTAGATTTGCGGTTTTATGCTGACAACGAGACTGACAGCGAGCTAACGCCGCTGCCTCCCCTACCCCCTCATCTCTACCTTGTCACTGGCTGATTTTGGCGGGAGGACAGTTATCGCAATCGGGTCCGGTAGTTTGAATTTGTGTTTAATCTAAGAGCAAACGGACGTTATCAGCTCGGGCGGTGTTGTCTTTTCAAAGGGGAGGTGACTCTTCCGCAAAAAATAATATTATTAATATTGATATTAATAATAACAATGATAATAAAGAAGAAGAAAACACACCTCCGGGGAAAAAAGAAAAAAAGAAAAAACTGGCCTTTTAGCTAGCGCAAAGGGAGCACGGCAAAGCCTGTGTTTTCGCGAGAGACTCATTGTCTTGACGTTTTCAGATGTATACATTGTTACCTTCTATTCTCTTTCGAACATCACCAGTGGTTCTGCACGCCTATACTCATTTCACTAACATGTCAGAACGCGCAACGACCCGTCGGTACCTACATAACCCCGTTTCCTTTCAGACGGCGCCGTAGCGTTTGGTGGCGCAGTGGTTAGCGTGCGCGCATGGTGATTAAGTGGTCGCGCGTTCGAATCCTGTGTGTTTGTTGCGAATTTTCTGAAATTTCTTTCTGAACGAGATGTCTGTGTATCATTTGTACATCCCAAAAAAATATGTGTATAAACGTCAATGTGCTCTAGAAGTCAATCAAAAACGAATTTTTTTTTCGGCCCAAGAAGAAACTAAGGAGTAACGGGAAGGAGCATCCGTTGCTCCCTTGAGGAGCATCAGAAAGGAGTAACAGTTTGTCCTCAAGGAGAGCAACGATTCGTCCCCTTGCCGTTGCTCCTTTTAGGAGAGTAATGGGAGTGGCAATGCACTTGCTCCCTCAAAGGAGGAACCCCTATACCCCCGTTGCTCTCTTTTGGCTTAGAGTGTAAGCTCATACCATCTGCGCATGCGTCACCCGAGCGGTACTTCTTTTTTTCTCGTAGAACAATATCCCATTTATTTTCTTAGCCGCCATATGGTTTCAAACAACAAAAAAAAGGGGGACCATGAGGCGATGCGAAGCCGGAGCACTTGCACGATCGCGTTCCGTTGGCGTTCGTTGGGCATGCTACCGACCTCGCGTCGTGGAACGCGAGGAGGGACGCTACGCGCGTCGTATCTTCCATCTAGCCTGGCCGTTAATTCTCACAGGGCGAGCGGGGAACCAACGCCACCTAGACAAACTTTTGTCTAGGTGGCGTTGGGGGAACGCGGTCGACAGGCGGGCGAGAGGGGGGCAGCGTGGGAGAGGAGAGAGAAGCGGAGGGGACGCGCATGCGCTCGAGCTCATCGCGGCGTTGCGCAGGAGGGAATTTCGGCATGTCTAGCCCGCGTTTCAGAGGAAGAGTGGAAAGGGGGAGGGGAGAGGGGAGAGGGTGAGTGGAGAGGAGGTGTGTGGAGAGGGTATGCGCATGCGCAGTAAGGGTGGTCACGCCGCACACCACCACCACCACCACCGGATTGAGCTCCGCCTTAAGATACTTCGCATCTAAAAAAAAGTAACCCCTTGTTTCCGCTTGTCCTTGTGGTATTTGGTATTGACAAATTTTTGTGGCGTTATTCAAATGTACGGACCAGCAGTGACCGCGGCGCCGAACCTATAGTGTAACACAGAAATATCGGACATCTATGTTCTCATCCGGCACAAAAGCACGACGTTCCACGACACTCCACCGCATGGAGAAGCTCCACCATTGAGAAGCTTACCACTCGAAGAACCGTGGTCGCCATCGACCGGGCGAGCGAGTCTCCAAGCACGATCTCGGACAGAATGGCAGCCACGCTGACCAGGATGAACTGGCAGGACTTGGTCGACCGCTGTGACCAGAAATTGTCGTCCAGCTTCGACAGTCCCATCTCTACCAGCTGGAAGTCCTGTCATGTTGTGCGTACGATATGTTACACGGTAAAGAGTTTAACAACATCGTTTATTCAGCAGAACATGCTGCTGGGCTAGTTGGTACACAACTCCGAGAAAAACCTAGATGCCTAAGCACCACCAGCAGACAGAAATTCCGTATCATTTGCTCCGCTTAGTGATAGCCTGGCAATCCGGTGCAGCTGGGCTAATACTATAAACGCTAGGCTAATCGGAAGATAAACGTTCGTTGCTTTTAGCGAAAATATATTTGACCGAAGGCTAATATCAGGATTCTTCTAGCTATAATGGGCCAAGACCGTTCAAATTTCATCCCAAAGGCACTGAGTTAAATATGTACGGTAAAATTAACCGTTTTACATAGGCGAGAGCCCCTTTGCGTCACTTAATTGAGCGAACCTAACTGACTGGTACGTCTACACAAATTCTCCTTGAGGCAGAGATGAAAAAAGAGAGTGACTACAGGCGGAACATGTTTGCATTTCCTAAGTTGTCCCACACACTGCGCCTTCCGCCTTGTTCATCATAGGCGAGGTAAGGGGGGGGGGGGGGCTCCACATCTATCACCTGAGGAGGGCGCAAAGTATGGCACACACTTTTAGTCAGTCGGACCTGTCCCAACATTGCTTAAAGATCACGGTTATGGACACGCAAGTTTTTCACGATAATGGCGGTCGAGGGACCCTGATGTTGCATTCCAAGTACAATATTTACTTCTTATCTTTACTCCTGGAAAGTCAGGGACCAAAGGCAAGTGAGAAGTACGTCGCTGCTTCATTTAGTACATCATTTCTCCGTCGTGATTATCGTGAACGACGTCATTGCTCCATCGTGGAGTATGTTGTCTTTGGAACACGATCAACAGAGGGAAAATGCACTTGCCCCCCCCCCCCCCCCCAATGGGAAACTCCGCGCACTCTTACGTTGTTCATGCATGGCTGTTGCTGTAGTTCAAAGAAGCAATGAATTGGGCTAGTTGTTGGCTGTTAGTGGTTTTTTTTGCGCATCGTTTGTTAGTACATTGCGCCCCAAGAAAGCATGAATGCTTTCCCTGTAATGCGTTCAGAAATGACCTTCGCAGCAGCTAGACCCGGTGTTCCTCTCAGCAATCACTGTATTCCAATCTATATGCTACGAGAGGCGTTCCTCCGCAGGCAGGTGTTTGCACCTCGATGGTCCTGGTGAGCGCCGCGACCGAGCCAAGCATGAGGATGATGTTCCACGGCATGCGCGAGCAGAGTTGGCGCCAGCAAAGCATGCGATGCGTCCAGCAGCTACGCAGTGAATATGCCGGCGAAACGCTCAGTCCAAGCAACGTGAGGCCCAGTAAAGGGCCTTCAATGTACCTGCATGCGGTGCGCAACATCGCGTATTGGAATACAAGTGCAGTCGTATGTCTAAGGCACTCCTGTCACTAACGAGACGCTGACGAACCTGCAAGCGAACATGTCCTTCTCAAAGTGTTTGTTTACCGCTTATTGCTGCGAGAGAACCTCGAGCCTGAACGCGAGAGAATAGATATTGAACTAAACTTCAAGGATCCGACAACACAGCGCACTGTGGGCTCTAATACGCTGTTAAGCCGAGGTAGAACGGCGCTAGCGTGAATGACTCCGGTGCGACCGTATATTTGCATTCGTAATCCAAACAGGAGCACTGCAGTGCTTATAACATTCATAAAGCAATAGTTCTGGATAAAGCTACACCTGTCAGACTCCGCTATGTCCTATAAATGGCCTAAAGTTAACAACACAGTTTTGTCACAAACAGCATATTCATAAAACCAAGTTCCTGCTGTAAAATTTCATAATTGCAGTTCGTGCATTCTATGAATGCTAGCTATATGAGTTTAACGTTTAAGAATTGCAGGTGATGACGGTGGCAAAAAAAATAAAAAATACTCATTCACAACAAGCAATTGAGTCGTCGGGAGCTTACTTATCAGCGTTTGTAATATACGTTTAAGACCAGTGCCTTGTTATGCGAAAGTGCAAGCTACGAACTAACCCCACATCCTGTGCTGGAACATCCAAGTGCCGTACGTATAGCTCAACCTGCTCAGAGTAGCCTTTCGAATTTCTTCTACATTCCAGCACTAAAATATCCGGTAAACCAACGTGACGCTTATGGAAAGGCTATGGCGCCCGCCCTGCTATCTGTAGCCAGCACCTATATAGTCGGATACAAGAAGTCTGAAGAGGCCCCGCCTTGATGACCGAAGCGCGGAAGCCGGTCGCCTCTGGGACAAAAGAAATAGTCCCGTTCATGCACTCGGCAATGCTCTCAGAAGGCGGGGCGGGGTCACCGGCCGTCCGACTCATGACGTCGGTCTGGACTGCGTGCTCATTGGTGCAGGCCTGCGTGCATCCGCCTTTGAGAAAGAAATGCTGCCGACTTCTACAGTTGCATTCGACTATAGTTCCTTCTCACTTCATGGTACCGCAGCAAAGCTTACTTAATCAATACTCCAGTGTTATGGAACAGTTTATTTGGAGGATAGACGCACATTCCTATGCTGATGGATACAAACTGGCACTGATGAAGCCACTTACTCATCCGGGTGGCGGATGCCGTATGCGCAGGAAGCGGCGGGAATTCCCACAATCCAGTAGAACACCACGGCTTCCCACATGCTGCAAGGGTAGACGTAACGTGGCGCGTTGCTCATGCGTGCTGCCGCTTGAACGCGTTACGCAACAAAGATGTGCGAAAGGAACGGTGACGGCTTCAAGCGATCGATAGCGAATCATCAATGGAAACTGAGAGAATTATAAATATATATATAGTATAAAGCCAACATAGGCTAAATAGTCGCTTGGAACACTTTCTAGATACCTTCGATGATTCACTAACAATAAAAAATATATAGAGCTTGCGTTCTAAAAACGTCTAAAAACTCTAAAACGTTAGAGGGCGTGTACTAAGAACTTCGGTATTTCACGGTTTTTTGTTTAATTTTTAAGCGAAGCAAACTACGGTAGCTAAACTGGGTTTTCAGAAGCAGTCTTTAAGTAAGCATAAAAAAGACAAACTTGATACGAGCTAATATTGGTAAAACAATATCGAGATATCTAGAGTAGGAAATACAATGTATCTTTTAGAATCAAGGCTAAATACACAAATTAGTTTTGAAGATAACAAAAGGTGTATATAGTTTGTTTGCAACTGACTGTGCTTACACGCATAATACTAGCATTCGCTAATGTTGGTTATGGTTGGCTATAATGTACACTACAATGTCGCTCCCTTATTGCATGACACGTTTCGCACACTACAACAGTAGTGCTTAGAAAAATCACACGATTACGTTTTTGTTTGCCTATTTCGCACTATTTCATAAAGCGAATCCGCACAGATATAATGTTAGTTTATTTTGTTAGCGAACAAAATGAACATTCCTTTACGAGTAAGTTAGCTAGCCTCAGCCATATGATGTCCCAGCTGCAGCGTCCATCTCTTTCGTGTTTCTTCTGCTGACACGTGCGCTTCCTCTAATATTACAAACGAAGGAAGCCTTACACAAGGCCGACATTTCAAAGAAGGCGACACATGTTCGTCAGCGTCACTGCTTCATTTTCTCGCTGTTAAAGGAATGGTAAACTCACGTGTGCCTCTTCAAGTCACGATGGCGTATGCGGGCGCTCTTGGACATGTCGTCATGTATTTGCTCGTTGATGTCGTCATCGCTGTTGTGGGGGAGGCAGAGGGGGGCCTTGTTAAAACGTGACACTATGAATAGCAACAAAAGAAGCTTCTTTACGGTAGTGACTTTTTCAAAACACCTTTTTAAAAGGCGAAAGCCTATAGGGGTGATTCCACGTAAGATCGAACAAACGATGGCTGGTCGACCTCTTAAATTTATTTCAAAAGTTTATATATTATTGCCTGATGAGTGGAAAGAAGAGATCCGCAATTTGTTTTGCCGCCAAAATTTTTTTCTAAGAACAGGAAATCAATAATGACGAGGAGGTTGAGTGGAGCGCTCATCCGCTCTGCTGTTTTGGCCAACTTTCGTTATGATTTGCACAAAATATATTAAAGTTAGGTAGCTGAAATTTCTTTACCTAAATATATCCATGTTTTTGCTTATGCTCAGGTATTTTTAGTTTTTATGTGTAGTGCAGACGTTTTTATAAAAAAACCTCAAAATTGGCCCAGGAAACGTTATTTTCTTTACTTTGAAGGTCTTTATCTCAAACAAAACGTTGTAGCAGAGCGACAAAAATTCCGCATAACGTTCTTCGCATGCTTATCTACCAAACTGCCGAATCTTATACTTATATAACGTTTCAGTAATGAGATATAATCGGGCTAATTTCAAGAAAACACCGATCAATGGAAACTTCTGACGACAATTAAAAAAAAACATTTTTTACATTTCTTAAACTTTGTCCACTTATTCTCCTCCACATCAGCTTTCGCAATCATTAAAAACATGTTGCATAATGTCGTTGCACTAATAGTTACGGCCCCTCCAATAAGACCCTTAGGCAAGGATTGGCAATTCCGACTTCTTGCCCAGCAAGTGTATAAAATGCAGGCAGATTGAATTTCTTTTTATTAAAAGGCCAGCAGCACCGAAAAATGTGTTGCCGGCACTGAAGACGTTAATGTTGAAATTATTTGGTCACTGCAGCGTCCACGGGCGCTGGGCTACGAGCAGGCGCGCGCGCACCCGAGATGCTCGTTGTAAGAGACGGCGCAGTGAGAGCTCGTTTTCGCGTCCTCAGACCGATTGAGTTCGAAACAGTAACACCTCTCGGGTGACTTGAACGCACGTGCACCGGTAGTTGCAGTGATCTGGTTAATGACGTGAATTTCTTTTTCAGGGGGCATAAGAATGTCATCGTTAAATTGTGCGTTCCGTGAAGATCTTTCATTGCAGTGGTAGCAAAAGCACGCGTAGCACAAGTAGTCCGTCTCACTGACAGTCGCTGATCTTTCGGGCGTTAACGTTCCTTCAAAGCATTTATGCCTAGGTCGGGAACTCTGCGAAATTTTGGCTTCTTTGCAATAATTAAAGGAGTACTGACACGATTTTGAGACATCGCAAAAGGGACATTTTTTTGCTTCGTTGGTACGTAGTGTCAACGCTGTGGAGTCGGAGAACACGTATAAAATATTTTAATTTGATTTTGAAGTTTTCGTCGCTGAGCATCTGCAAGCCAGCCCCACTGCAAGGACATTATCCCGACGAGTCAAGACAGTTCCTCCGAGTTTGCGAGTTCTGCATCCTGCATGCAGCCTAAATCGTAGAAATCACTGTCAGGGTCACTCGACGACAATTCACTCATCGTTGTTTATGTGCACCACGAGCAGATGACGGATTTGCCGCTAGTACGTCGCGAGTTTCTGTATCTCCGTGACGTCACACTGCTATGAAACGGCAAAGGTGGCGCTAATTAAAATATATACGATGCATTCCGAGGCCCCACAATAGTCGTTTAAATTTCTCGACACCAGTATTTTTATTTAGAGCAACAATCCGAAATTTTTTAAAATTCGTGTCAGTACTCCTTTAAGCTTCTTGTGCTTCGAAAGGTAGTCTCCACAATACACTCATTCAGAGCTATACTTTCTCGCCATGAGACACACAGGAGGAGCAGAGTAAGAGAAAAGCACAAGAACTATCCGCGCCGAATGAAGTGTGAACTGCGCACCGAACGCGCGGCCAGTTCAGGCCGTCTGCTGCCGACATCTAAGATAGGCAAGCGCATCCGGTTACCGATAGTGATGCTTTTCTTTCCTTTGACATTCCATATTTTGCTTTGCCACTGGAGCGCCACGTTCATGCTTTCCACTGATAGCAACTGGCGCAGCGCAGTTTCTGTGGCAGCAGCGTGCGTGAAGCGAGCGCTCATAGCTCCCTTATAGAGTTTTCATCTTGCTTCCATCTCCGCCGTGTTATCAGCGCCTAGCTGCGATGGGCACAGAGGGCGGATAGAATAGCGAAGCTCCAGTGCACGTGCGTTCAAGTCACCCGAAAGGTGTTGCTGTTTCGAACTAATCGGTCTGAGGACGCGAAAACGAGCTCTCACTGCGCCGTCTCTTACAACGAGCATCTCGGGTGCGCGCGCGCCTGCTCGGTAGCCCCGCGCTCGTGGACGCTGCAGTGACCAAATAATTTCAACATTAACGTTTTCAGTGCCGGCAACACATTTTTCGGTGCTACTGGCCTTTTAATAAAAAGAAATTCAATCCTGCCTGCATTTTATACACTTGCTGGGCGAGAAGTCGGAATTGCCAATCCTTGCCTAAGGGTCTTATTGGAGGGGCCGTAACTATTAGTGCAACGACATTATGCAACATGTTTTTAATGATTGTGAAAGCTGATGTGGAGGAGAATAAGTGGACAAAGTTTAAGAAATGTAAAAAATGATTTTTTTTTATTGTCGTCAGAAGTTTCCATTGTTCGGTGTTTTCTTGAACTTAGCCCGATCATATCTCTTTACTGAAACGTTATATAAGTATAAGATTCGGCAGTTTGGTAGATAAGCATGCGAAGAACGTAATACAGAATATTTGTTGCTCTGCTACAACGTTTTTTTGAGATAAAGACCTTCAAAGTAAAGAGAATAACGTTTCCTGGGCCAATTTTGAGGTTTTTTATAAAAACATCTGCACTACACATAAAAACTAAAAATACCTGAGCAGAAGCAAAAACATGGATATATTTAGTTAAAGAAATTTCAGCTACCTAACTTTAACATATTTTGTGCAATTCATAACAAAAGTTGGCCAAAACAGCAGAGCGGATGAGCGCTCCACTCCACCTCTTCGTCATTACTGATTTCCTGTGCTTCGAAAAAAAATTTGGCGGCAAAACAAATTGCGGATCTCTTTTTTCCACTCATCAGGCAATAATATATAAAATTTTGAAATAAATTTAAGAGGTCGACCAGCCATCGTTTGTTCGATCTTACGTAGAATCACCCTAGATGCCTCATCAAACGCGAATACTTACTGTCGGCGGCGTCGGCAGTTTCAACACGAGTGATGCAGAAATCATCATCACGTGATAAGGTCACCATACGACGTCGTCATGACGTCACAGATCGCCAAAATTTGTGACGTCATGAAGAATTCCCATAACGTGACGTCACATAATGGCATCATCACATGACGTCATCGCTTTGCACTGCCTCCGTACGTGATCGGCCCACGGATCACGGAGGCAGTGCGACACCAGGTGAGGTGTAGAAAGTTTGCAATGCCTCGGATCCTGAAGGCAGCGCAAAACCACGTTACGTCAGAAAGCTTTCGGAGGGGGGGGGGGGAGGAACGATACATCGGCTGCAAAAAGAGAAGACGACGGCTTTCGCCTTCGAGTCGTCTTAGGCAAATGCGTAAGGTACCCTGCGAGTTTCTCCTTTTCATAATAGCGGAAAGCTAGCTGCCTTTTTGTTTTGTTTTCTGTAGCTTGACAACACACAGGAACACAAAAGAAAACTAGAACGTTACACATAAGATACGAGACAAAGGTTTATTGGGCAGTTGCCTAGACGCTCGTGTCCAACGTGTCCGCTACATACCGTTAGAAAGGCATTCAATGTTTGCCGCTATGACTATCAGGCGATAAAGGTTAATTCGCAATGTACTGCGCCCCTCCATGCATACGGCGTGCTTCTGCGCAGCCACTTTCAGGTTTATTCTACGAAGAGGAGTTTCTAGAACCGACACTAATTATGGCTGCAGAAATGTTGTGTGTGTGTGTGTGTGTGTGTGTGTGTGTGTGTGTGTGTGTGTGTGTGTGTGTGTGTGTGTGTGTGTGTGTGTGTGTGTGTGTGTGGTGTGTGTGTGTGTGTGTGTGTGTGTGTGTGTGTGTGTGTGTGTGTGTGTGTGTGTGTGTGTGTGTGTGTGTGTGTGTGTGTGTGTGTGTGTGTGTGTGTGTGTGTGTGTGTGTGTGTGTGTGTGTGTGTGTGTGTGTGTGTGTGTGTGTGTGTGTGTGTGTGTGTGTGTGGTGTGTGTGTGTGTGTGTGTGTGTGTGGTGTGTGTGTGTGTGTGTGTGTGGTGTGTGTGTGGTGTGTGTGGTGTGTGTGTGTGTGTGTGTGTGTGTGTGTGTGTGTGTGTGTGTGTGTGTGTGTGTGTGTGTTGTGGGTGTGTGTGTGTGTGTGTGTGTGTGTGTGTGTGTGTGTGTGTGTGTGTGTGTGTGTGTGTGTGTGTGCGTGCGCGCGTGCGCGCGCGCGCGCGCGCCTTGCGCTTCATTCAAACCTTCTTTCAGACCTGGGGCCCAATTCCGTAACAATTCCGTTTCCGAAGAGCTCACTTTGCCAACATGCGAATGGGTGACACGCCGCGGGGGCGTGTCGATAGCATACCCCAATCGCGCGTTGGCAATGTGATCTATTCGAAAACCGAATCGTTAAAGAATATGGCCCCTGGTGGCAGGTCCTTGCGATAACGGCGAGTCGAAAACCATGGAGGGAAAAAGACCGATAAGTTAGTGAGACGAATAGTCACAAAATCTGATACGGGCAGCACAGCCGGCAACTTCTTAATTGGTTGCTTTTTTTTAAACATCTTTGAAGGCGGGCGCTCACCAGCTGACGAGGCTGGCGCAGTAAATGGTCATCCAAGACGTGACGCAGCAAATCAACGCAACGGGCAGCGACACTGCCAGCCAGCTCCAAAAGTTGACCGGACATTCGTCGTCTTGGCTGGAATGTTAAAAAAAAAAACATTTTTCTCTTTGCAGTCAAAGAGAAAAATTCCTAAATTCTGCGAATAAAAAATAATGTGCAAAACTGGAATATAAATGGCATTTATTTTCAGCACGCACGTCACAATTCAATTTACTAACACAGGTTACAAGAAAAAAAAACACTTTCGATGCGACTTTTGGTGCTAAACATTCTTAGCCAATTCGCAAATATCTGCATCAAGATTGCTCACCGACAGACGCAAACGTTCGCGGAGGTTTGCGAAGTTAACCAGCACGAAAGACGAGACGAAACACACATGTACAAATAGGACCACATGTGCAAACAGGAGCACATGTACAAACAGGAACAGGACACATAGGACCAGTACAAACAGGACCAGCACTGGTCTTGTTTGTACATGTGTCTTTCGTCTCGTCTTTCGTTCTGGTTAACTTCGCGAATGTCGCACCAACTTGCCCAGGCAAAAACACTTCGTGGAGGTGTTCGTCGGTTAGTCGGGAGCGCAAGTTTGATGAACTTCGTTCTCGAGAAAGTCTGTTCGCAGACGTATGTACTGCCGAGCACTGCTGTCATGGTTGCTGCTGCTTTCCACAAGCTCGAAAACTTTGAGGCTTGGAGGCGAGCGTACACCTTGACAGTGTCTTTCGCGTCAAGTGCGTCTTTGAGCTCATGGTCCGTCTGCAGATCAGCCAGCTACAACTGGTACACATTCCCACCTTAAAAATTATGCAAGAATTGGATGCTACTCGAAGATTTTGGAATATCAGAGAACCCAACTTCTCTAAATTGACTCCATCTTTAAATTCCGCAATATTTGATGGAGCTATTCAGCGGGAATAGGCGTGTTCGTATCTCCCACAGACCTTTTGCAGCAAGGAAATTGACAAAGATTATACTCACTAGCCTGCTGTTGGAAAAGGTTGAGTTTCAGCTCAAAAGCCTTAACGTCTGCGAGCATGCCGAACACGAGTTTCCCTTTTTCTTGGATGAATGTCCTTCCCTCATCTAGTATTTCCACAAAGAATTTTTCTTGCCCCTTTTTTGGACCTATGTGCAAAGAAAGGAAGTGAAGACGTTATCTGGCTGAGTGTGAAGATGGACGATGCCAAATGGAAGCGATCTTTCTTTGTTTCTATCTAACCCCATTTGAGGTCAAAACTGCCGTGTCGGCCTTCGGATAGGAAGTGACATGAGGAGGGGGTGTGTGTTTCTGATATCATGCCGGGGACCGCATAAAACTGCCCTACGGGCCGCAGGTTACCGTCCTCTGTCCTACGCAATCAACTCCGGCAGAACTGCTTCTGAAACATGTTTACTTCTGGGAGAGTTCTTCGCAATAAAGCACATAAACAAACAAGAAACGCGCGTAATACTGACTGCATCGTTTAAAAGCAGTGTCATTGAAATGATCGGACCCGCGTTTTGAGCCGTACGAGCCTGACAAGCCATTGCACAGCGGCGTTATTTGCGTCTAACCATCTAGAAAAGCTTGAGCCACTGTGAAGGTAATGTCGAGCTTAACACGGCTTCTTTTGCAAATGTTACCGTAGCATCACGGTTTATCGTTTTATCTTCCGCATTATTGATGTTAACCGTCTGTGATAATAAATTTTTCTAAACACCTTTCTCGTTTTTCTTCGATAGCTTGCCGTTTTCATAAGTATCTTAATTGTTTTCCTAAACACAAACAGTACACATGGTACTCTAAATTGTTTTTTTTTTCTAAACACAAACGCCGTTCACTCATTCATTTAACAGAGATATATTACTGCACTTCTATAGTAGAGTACATTCAGTGCGCAGTGCTGCAAATTGTATCCATATTTTGTAAATGCGCCTGCTACAGTTTTGTTACGATTGCCATCGAAACTAGAGCTTGCAGAGTGAGCACACTAGATGGAACCCTGGGACCGCTATCGTCCAGATGTCATGACAATGGAGCTAAGTACGACGCGGATTCCCCTATGGCTCCGCTCACTACTGTCTACCTTTAACGCTCATGAGTTCGCGATTATCCTATACTCATCTAAACGCAGATGCCAATAAGGCGCTGCGCGCATCCGCAGTCACTGCGGACTTTTTAAGAGCGATATCTCGACGAAAGTCTGTTTGTATAGCCATAAGAGCCATAAGGACAGACATGTTTGTCTTTTCTATGTTGATTGAACGGATCATCTTTCAGATTCAGCGTACATTAGCGCCAGTGTTTCATTTAGGAATTTTGGTAGGATAAACACTGCTCTAAAAAAGCTACAAACTACATTCGCTGTAAAATGCGACTCTCCACGAGCCCCCTCTCCTAATGAGGAAAGCTTAATGTTCTTTGACGGTTCATGTGATGAAGCTTGTCGTACGCATAACCTTGATGATGGTGTTATGGTTCTTATTGGCGTAAGGACCTGGTGTGGCATACGCGTAAGCTTGGATAAATAAACAATTTTCTTTGGCGAGGAACCCCACAGCAAGAGAGGCACGCCAAACACTCCACGGTAGCGAGCAAAGAAAGTTTGATTTCAAGACATCGATTGATTGCACTTCCGAAGTGGTAGCCACTCAATTATTTCTTACCGACTATAGGTTTCTCACCAGTCGAGGATGGCGAGTAGGGTCTTTCGCGTGGTCAGCGTGTTGAAGTTAACGAGGTTACCAAAGATGGCTGTGTACGCGGCTCCAGCAATGAAGGCCGGGCGGGCAGAGGCGGTGAGACTGCGAAAAGTAAAATATTAAAAAGTTTTTAAAAAATACATCTGCACAAGCGGCTGGTCATCTACCCTAACAAACTTACGCTCTCACTTTCAACGATGAGGTCTGCTGCTCGGCTCCGGTGTAATCTGAAAAGGAAAGAAAATTGATTTTCGTAAAATGTGGGTGGAAAAAAAATTGACACGGTGCCTTATACATTCGCCTAAGACGACTCGAAGGTGCGAAAGTCATCTTTCTTTTCTGCCTCTTTTTCTTCTGAGTCATTTGTATTGATCCATCCGCTGAAAGCTTTCCGCACCTAACGTGGTTTCGCCTTGCCTCCGTGATGTGAAGCGCTGCAAGCTTTCGCACCTCACATGGCTTTACGCTGCCTCCGTGATCGGCCCGCATTTGACCAAGCGACGACGTCGTGTGATGACGTCATCATGTAACGTCATGTTATAACTTCATTGTGACGTCCCATATTCTCGCGATATATGACGCCATTGATAAAGTCATGTTAAATTGAGGGCCCAGTGTTGGCGGTAACGCGTTACCGGTAACGCGTTACTTTTCTCAGTAACTTAGTAACGTACTCGTTACTATTTCGGAACTGTAACGGATAACGTACTTACGTTACCATTTTTCGGTAACGTGAGGTGTCGCGTTACTCGTTACTTTTAATTCCAATTATCCCGGGAGTTTTACACAAAATTCATTCGTCTTGTATATAGGAGCCACTTTCCCTGAGCTCGCCCCGACATTATTGTGTAACATTATTGCGAAATGCCGAAATTTCTTGAACGAATCTGCTATATTTTCGGCCACATTGCTATCGATGTTCAAGTTGTCGTTGGTTGTCGCTGAAGTGAAGCGAAATGCAGTCCTCGTAACAGTCAAAAGCAAACTGTCGAGATTCGCTTGGCCTGTGGACATCAAGACTGCAGCTGCTTACAATCAGCAATTTGTAGTTACATTAGGAAGTTGTCCCTGCAATATTTTAGTACAGTTAATAAACTTATTATCCAAAATGAGCTTTCCTTCTAGCTATCTGCAAATGCGACTACGTTTCAGGACCCTGAACACCTTTATACACACAGTCGCAATAATTGCGGTAATTATACAGGCTAAACTGAAAAAAAATTCTTCATGTGCTCAAATACTTTTTCCCCATCAGGTTTATGCCATTTAGGCATTTCTTTATTGCGACAAAATTTGTAAGTAGAAACGCGCCGTCATAATTACTGCAAATTTGTTCAGAGACTTTTTTTTGCGGATCGTTGATGATGAAATCGATAACATTTTGTGTAATGCCCCACTGCAAAAAATGGCTTCCCCATGTGAGACAGAGTCAGAAGTCATCACATGTAGCTGTACAGGCAACTTTAGGCCACTACCAAGTACTGCCAAGGTACAGCGCACTTGTGTAAATTATTCTCGTTAAATCATTACTTCGGGTAAAATTGTTGCTTGGTCCAGAACTTTTGTGTGGAAATATAAATATAAGCTTTATTAAGTTGCTATTGTATGTTCCTGCTGCGAAGATGCACAGATTAAGATTCTTGACCATGGAATAACGGCAGAAGTAACGTCCGTTACTTTTTTTTCGGTAACTGTAACGGTAACGCATTAACTTTTTTATGCGTAACGCAGGGCGATAACGCGTTACTTTTTCTTTATCGTAACATATTTAGTTACTTTTTTTCGGTAACGCATGCAAAACTGCACTGAGGTCATGGGACTTTCGGTACGCCGTCGGCCCACGTACTATCGTGCTCAGTATGAGTTTACCTCGCGAGCGCGCGGCAAGATTGTTACGTGGCGCCGATCGCGGCATATTTTCGAGTCATCGGGGGAAAGTTTGGCTGTTCCTGTGAGCGCACATCGCTCCCATTTGCTTGCTTTCATCCTCGCCCTCCTTTATTTGAAGGAACTTTTTGCCATTTATTTAGCTTTAGTGAAGAAAAATGCGAGGTTTGGCTTTCAAGCCACGGTGACAGTTATTTTCGAAGCTGACATCCCGACAGGGCAAAATGAGGGCGAGCGTGAAAGCAAGTGGAGGCGATTCGTACTCACAGGAACAGCTAAACCCTCACCTGATAGCTCGAAGACATGTCACGATCGGCGACACTGTACAACCTTACAGTGCGCTTGGCCAGCGCTCCCGCGGTGTAGCTCATACTGAGCGCGATAGTACATGCACTTGAGTATCACGTGGCTTTGACCGACATTTATTAAATTTTTTAAAAGCATCATTCGCGTTGACGCCGCTGTCTCGTCAGGTCTTTCCAAATGTCGAAATTTCTCGACTCAATGAGACATATTGTTCTCTCGCATTAAAATAACCTGCCGTATTCCTTAGGCTTGATAGCCGTGGCATTAATCGAATATAGCCAGGGGCGTAGGCAGATTTTTTTCGGGGGGGGGGGGGGAGAGGGGCATCTGCTTAATCTGGAGTGGGGGCTAGGCAGGCAGATGCGGTCGAGTGTCATATTGCGCTCTGTATGCCATGGTGAACAAAAAAGTCACAGTTTCGCCGCAAGGGCGAAGCAATGAATGCGATAGCAAGGAACTAATGCTATACGAAGTGAGGCTCGCCAATGGATACTCTCAGTTTGAACAGCGCTTCTGTTGCAAAGGCGGCCGAAGCAGCGAAGGAAACTAGCGTGCTTCAAGTGTCGAGCTGTGACACTTGATAGTTCGCGCTCATCTTCTGTTTGTTTGTTTAGCGGCGTCCCTGAGCTCGAGTGACATTCGTACGCGCCGTAACATGAGCGCGGACATCACGGTGAAAGCGTGAAACATTCCTCTATCCCGCGCCACGAGAAAACCGCGCGAGCGACAGCGGAAGGGCAAGCTTCTCCCATGCGCAAATATAAGAAGCGAGCGAGCTCGCCGACGACTTTTAAATGCGCCCGTCGGGCTCCTAGCGCCACCTCGCTGGTAATGAAGAAACGCTTATTATCGCCTTCTGTCTCTGAGTCCGTCCAGCGCTAAATGGTGTGTATATAACGCTCGCCGTTAGCTACGTGGAGTATCTGCGTTTCGTGGCGTAGTGGATAGCGCCGCTCGCTGCGGAGCAAGAAGTCCCTGGTTCGATTCCGCGCTTCGGAAGCATTTTTCTGAGTTATTTTTCTTTGGGGCCTTTATATATATATACATACTTATACATATACGGTGCATGACGGCGGCGACGGCGACGGCAAAATCCAGCCGAGACTGTCCATATAATTGCTATCGCAATAAAAATCGGGGGAGGGGGGGGGAGTGAGCACGGGCCTGGTGTGCCACCCCCTGGCTACGCCACTGGATATAGCTGTGCTAACGCTGCATCGACATGCAGCTGCCGATTCTGAAGTGCGAGATAGTGCGAACGTCAAGCACGCGCTCTCGCTTTCTCGCACGCTGACATTTGAGCCTGATGGACTCCTGATACACCCGGTGTCATTGTCGATAAGCTTATCAAATAGGGCAAGCAATTGTTTTCCGTGAGGACACTTACGTATATGTTTCAATATACCCTCAAGTGCGCGCTTCTGTAGCAAACAAGGAGCGGGAAGGGCAGCGTAAGAGGAGGTTGGCTTACCGAGACATAGCGGAATCACATGACGCTCCCTCCTATGTACCGATCACTTTGTTTCTACATGACGCTTACGAGCCGTCGTAACACTCACAGATACTTGAGACCTTGTCCACGGGCGCCTTGGAGTCGATCAGTGGAGTCTGTGGTGCGACGAGGCTGTCCACTGAGGCTTGCGGCAACAGCGACTTCCTCGCAAGCACGCTGCCCCTGCGACTGCCAAGACTTGGCTGTAGGGACGTGTTTCGTTTCTTGAGGACACCGCGGACTTCCTGCTTCGTCTCGGTATCTTGCTGCTGCTGCTGCTCTACAGCGACTGCCAGTTGGGCCTCGGCCTTTTTCTCGGGTACAACGACGCATTTCGGTGTCGCAGATGGTTCGACGGCCTTCAGCTCAGGCTTCGGCTCGGAAGTAGGCGTCGCCGTTTGCTTCGGCTTCGGGGAACGCTGCGATTCAAGCTTTTTCTCCGTCAACGATGCGGACTGGCTTTGCTGATCACGGGATTGCCGAGTTTCCCCGGCTGGTTGCATCGGCGCTTGGATTAGGGTCTGGAAATGGGCGGTGTGGAGTATTGACACGCGGCGGTGCATAATAATTAAGAAAATGTGACATCAGAGCCTTCGGTACAACTATGCCTGTACAGCAATACCTTCAGTATATCTGTACTGAGTACACAGAAAACGGCTGTTATGTCATAGCTTAATTTTCCACGGGGACACAAACTTAAACTCGGACACGTTCACAAGGCAGGGCACAAAAGGACGCAAGCCACCTCGATGAGCGCTGCCTATGCTCCTTGATGCCTCTTCCATGCCTCGTCAAAACAAAAGGAATTTCCTCCCTACCTCACCTTGGTCTAAGGGTTCTAGATATGCTGCTGATTTCGCACAGGCAATCACGTCAAAAGCATTACGTAATCAAGTGAAAAGCGTTACGTACTATGGAATATTGCTGCCGTTAAGTATACCGTCGAATCACTGCAGCGACTCTAGGTGTCACCATGAGTATATGATCGCCAGTGAAACTTCATGCAAGTTCTTTAAGATCGTCTAGACGTCTCCTTGCGGCCTCCTGAATACTATCGAATCTTCGTTTGCATGGGGGCGGGGGGGGGATCTCTCTTATCTTTTACACTTAACAGCATTAATTTTTCTGCAATCAAGCTGTTAGCGCGCGTGACATGACCAATAAAAAAGCTTTAGTTTGACTAAAACGCGTTGGCTACCTATGTTTTGAATGAACATTCAGAATGGGCTTCTTTTATGACCGATAGATTTCTTCGTTATGTGGAAGAAGAAATCGTGACACCTATAGGGAGACATTGCAGTAAGGTTGAAGTGTGGGTCAGTTGGTACCAGTGCTGGGCAGTATCGAAGATACATGTATCTTCGATACTATCTTAGATACTTTTTGGGTATCTTGTATCTGTATCGCGATACGTCTCGCAAAACAAGTATCTGTATCTGCATTTCCGATACATTGAAGAATGTATCGTGTATCTTAAGATACAAGATACTGCGATTGCACCACCACCGTGCTAAGCCGTAAACGTTGGCTGAGCTCGAGCTTCTCAAGCTGATACTGCTGCCACTAAGTCACGGGAATAAAACTAAAGGCAGTGACATTATTTTGTCTTTCCGAAAGAGTTTTCCAGTGAGGATACGCGATAAGCTCCGAGTGTCCCTATATATTGGTTGAGCAGAGTTACGAGGTGGCGCTCGCGTCGTCTCGACAGACAAGCGCGCAAACGTCTGCGCCCAGCCGAATTTTCGTTTAATTGTTTCTTTAGTTTTGTCAGTGCCATGACACTGGGCACTTAGCCACTCTCCTTTGCCGCGTACTACAATGCGAGCGGCGTCTTTCGCACACATGCTGGTGCCGCTGTAAAGTCATTATCGAAGTTCCTCTTGTGTAGTGCTTCGTTACGAAGTCTGAAGAATGCAAGAATGGCGGGTTTCTTTGCCTGTCGTGGCTTTCACACTTCGGCGATTTGAAGGATCTCGTGAATGTAAGTTTGCATTGCATGCAATGAGATTTTCTTATATGCAAATAAGATTCTAACAGCTATAGCACCAACGGTACCGATGCTGGATTTAACAGAACAAGCATTCACCTAACAGACGCTATCTTGGCGTACGTCTGTTTTACAGCGAAAGCTGTTATGAGATCATTTCACCGGCCGTTTTTGGCGCCGTAGTTGTCCGCTGCCGCCGCCGCCGCCGGTGTCCGTAACCAGTATCGCTCGAAATAAGAAAAAAAAACAAAATAAGAAAAATTCCAGGATGGAACGAGGTTCGAACCTGGGCCCTCTGCGTGTGAGCCCAGTATTCAACCTCTGAGCCATGCCGGCGGTTGAAACTGCTTTGCAAAAAGGTCCTATACACGCTTCGTGTCGGGAACGAACCACATTAGCATATGCAATATAGCGTGGTAGAAGAGTAAAATAAGCACCAAGCGTCGCACAACGCGAATTCTATAACCAGGCGTCACACAATGCGAATTGCGCAACGAGTAGGTTGTTGATTGCTTCCAACCCATTACAAAGGTCTCTGCCATAATTCTTCGTCGTCATCAGGCACAGCATCAACAAAGTGCGCATAATGCCTTGCATGCGTTTAGCAGATAGCACGGCTCTCCGTAGAATGACGAAAAATGGCACAGTGCCTGCTGCCCTACTTCTCAAAAATTACAATGATTTATAGCGTAGTGGGTTCCTCGCAAGTGCACTTGTATTGGTTGCCAAGGAAGCCCATAAGCGCATGATCCATTTCCTTGGGGTCTCAGTAAAGTTCTTCGCACCCCTCCCCCGTCTCTCTCCCACGTCAGCGTATGTTATACAGCATGACGGCAGAGGGAAATAGCGACCGGGCGTCACCCAGTGCCAATTACATAACTGGTGGGCCGTTTAAAGCTTCCAACCCATTACAAAGGGCTGAGCCGTAATTCTTCATCGTCATCAGTCGTCGCGTCAACAAAAGTGCACATAATCCCTTACAGACGTGTAGCTGGTGCCTCGCTTCTCCGCAGAATGACGAATAATGGCTTAGTAGGCGCTTCCCAACTTCACGAAAATTTGATTTATGGTGTAGTGGGTACCTTTCTAGTGTACTTGTATTGTAGCCCCAAGAGAGCTTACAACGGGCTCTTGAAACGCCGCTCTTCCAGCTTTCGCTGTGGACTGTGCTGCGGTTTCAGCGCAGGCCTGGCGTTTTTTTTCTTTTATTCAAAGAGTTTTTAAAATCATAATTTCATTGTTAGCAGAAGTTATTTCTTAGCTGTCCTTCTTCTCCATCCCGTACATACCTATGTCTCTATATTGTTTTTTTTTTTTCTGGCGGTCTGCTTATGCCTTTAACGTGCTGCCAATGTAAGCTCTCTGCTTTATTCCTAGTTTTAACTGTCTGCGTCATTTCTGCTTCTGTTCTTCTGCAAGTGGAATATAAGTTTATATACTTATATTCCACTTGAATTTACTGTTATGTAAAGGTGATGTTGAGAACAAATATATAATAATCTGGGCGTGCCTGGAGTATACAGTAACGATAATCCTGCTTACTGCTAAGTAAATTAGCAAATTTGAGGTTGCATTATAATAACGTAAATTATTAGGCGCCATCTTAAATACGTTGGCAAAGATATTCGAGATACACTGTTATACCACATGCTCCGTTTTTCTCATGAGCGTCCCAAAGAGTCGTTTTACGCCATTTTTCATAGGCACCGAATTTAATTGTCGTAGCTGTTATGGGTTAGCCGCCGCGGGGGTCCAGTGCTTATGGCGCTTGACTGCTGGCCCGAAGGTCGCGGTAGCCGGATTTCGATGGAGGGAAAATGGTAGAGGCTCGTGTGCTTATATGTAGCTTTTAGAACCCCAGGTGGTCAAAATTTCCGGAGCCCTCCATACAGCGTCTTTCATAATCATATCGTGGTTTTTCGACGTAAAACGCAACAATTATTATTAGCTCTGGGGGTACCTCCTGTATCGTGTTTCTATACTTATTCTATGTGTTTGATACAGAACCGCTTTTGTATTTTACTTGGATATATTTGTTTTCATTGTTTAGGCTTCCCTGAATCCTATTACTGTTGCTATCACCAGGTAATCGGATCTATAAGTCTCAATAACGTGAATAGTGGCGGTGTCCAGCAGCGCTTTGCGCAACTGTACAATTCGTCTGAAACGTTTCTAGGCTGCATATGTTCTTGGTGGCGTACGTACACCTGTCCGGTGATCCGCTATTGCGAAAACCGTAATATGCTTACCGGCAAGGTAAAACTCCACAGCGGTATTTGCACAATCGTGCGGAGGCTTCATATTGAGTTCATATGGTTACTTGCGAACCCGCTTGCTGGTCAGCAAGCAGAGCAGCGACTAGCGCCCATCAGTTACAAAAGCTACAAGCATGAACCGCTATCAGCGAAATGTATAAAGAGCTGTCATGTTAAGCAGCTAAAACAGCGTCAATAAGTTGTTTCAGAATGAAACAGATATGCCTTGAACAAGAAGTACAAAACTTTTGAGATACTAACAGAGATTTCATTCAAATGAAACACAATTGGTCGCAGTTAATTTTCAAGAGAACATCTATGTGCATAGGCGTTTAATGCAGCATTATATAGATATAGTATATTAACACATTTGAGAATGTATCGAAGTATCTTAAGATACAATTGGAATGTATCGTATCGGATACAATGAGTGTTGCAGTATCTTGTATCTGTATCTCAAATACTTCTTGCCTGAGTATCTTGTATCGTATCGCGATACAATTTGAAAGTATCTTTGCCCAGCCCTGGTTGGTACATAACGCTGAAAGAACTAACCCATCAAAAGGACGAAGGACCAAAGAGAGCGAAATGGCACACACAACAACTCGACGATCAACTGTGCTTTATTAACAAACACCATATTCCAGGAAAACCAGGGGTGCATGCGCTGTTCAAACAACAAAATAGCAAAGGGCTACTTGAAAACCGAGAAGCTAACGCCAATGTGATAGGAACCCAAGTTCCTTGACAGCGCGTGCACCAGTGGTTTTCCTGAAAGATGGTGTTTCTTAATGAAGCACAGGTGATAGTCCAGTTATTGTCTCTGCCATAGAGTTTCCTACAAAATTTACTAGAGTTAACTGTGGCGCTGCGTTCGTTGAGCCATCATGGGTATCAGGCCCCTAGCCAGGAATTTTTTTTTTTTTTTGGGGGGGGGGGGGGGGGCACTTGCTGAAGGCCTTGACTATTTGAAAAAAACCCCTATTTTGATTATTTATTTTCGGTAAAACACCCTCCCCCCTCCACCCCCGTCAATATTCCGGCCCCTCTGGCTATGGAACCGATGGGGATGGGATGACGGGTAGTACATGGATTGACCTACCCTTCGTGCTAGTGGCTTCGAACGCACTTGTGGCTTTGTTGACTGTTGTGTTTTGGCTTTCGTTTCGGATAAAAGAGTGTCTCGCTCTGAACCTCGTGAGCTGATTTGAGTTGGCGTGCTTGAAAGGTTTGAGGTGGTGCAGTGGTACCGCTGAACTTTTGCTAAACTGCCTCTTGCGAGAAAGCGGCTGCAGGCCACACGAAACCACACGCAGCCGAAAGAACTGAAGCTTAGGCAAATCCATCTACTACCCATCATTCCCATGTTGGCTGAAGCGTCATGCGTTGCAGCTCCCACGGACATTAGCGCCAGATTTCCCTCTAGTGTACTGTTATGAAACTTTATGGTGTGTGCCACTGTTCTTCTTTGTCCGTCCTTTTGACAGGTTAATTCTTTCAGCTATAGAAAGAGATCCGATAGTCGTCATGCCGGTCTACAGTACTTCGCCTGTGGCCTGTCCAGCGCGCAATGTTACGACGTCAGGCTCTTTACCTTCGTAGACAGGGAGCTAACGGCCTGTTGACGACGCTTGGCCCTCATTCGTGACGGCGAGGGGTTCGCAATGCTCGCCGCGCTCTTGCCCAAACCCGGGGACGGCGAGGACCAGGTCCCCGAGGTGGAGGACGTCGGCTGCTGCGACACGGCGGCCGCATACGAATCCGCCGGCAGCGCAATAGTGTCCCGTTTATTTTCGGGACTCGCCATTGCACTGCACTGGGCTGTTGAAGGAAATGCGTGTTGCGAAAGGTTAATTGTATGTTGTGCGAGCGCACATATATGACTGACATTCGTCCTCACCTCTACACAGCATCCCTTGTGTATGTACATGCTGTTTCCCACTTAGGGGAAAACTCGAAGCACATTGCAATGCGCTTCGAGTTTTCCACAAAGTGTGAAATGGCCTGTACATCTTAATCGTCTATGTACCGGGTGTTCAAACTTAAGCTTTATGATTTCGTTAAAATTCAGCACTGGGAATAAGAACGTGAAAGCCACCTTTGCAGATAGGTTATGTATACTGGGGGACACAAAGTCACACAATACTTATCGCTGTCAGACGCCTAATTAACTGAGATTGAATAAGAAACTTTTTAATGAGTGCAGCAAGCGGGCATGTTTGTATTATTAAAAAGTTGGAGGCAGTTGCGTTTCTGCATCGTTCCACTTGAAAGAATTCTTCTAGCATGTCTGTACCCCGAGATATCCCGCTGCAAAATTTAATTGCGATTTGCATGATTACGCATGCAAGACGGTGAACACTGGCGCAAAGCTCCTCCGGTTGCTTTTTTTTCTTTGACCTTTTAAAAGCATTCGTGTCGACGTAGACGCCGCGACGACTATATAGGCGTTAGCGGGCTTCCCCAATGTCCCCGATGCGGACGTAAGACGCTCATTGTAAACCCTTGGGAACGGATGTGACGGAGGCTACAGGTAAACAGCTTCGCCGGTAAAAAAAAAATGCTTACCCGTCGAGAACGAAGACGAGGATGAAGACATGGCGATGGACGCCGGGACAGTGCGTGGCATCGACGCATCATCGTGCCAGTCGCGGGAGCTGGTCGGAGTCGCGAAGAGAGCCGCTTCCTGCATCTGCATCCAGAATTCCCCCATGGGCAAGGTGTCCCTTCGCCCTTCGATTCCTCCGGTAATGCCAACAGTCCATGGTTTCATGTCTTGTGACGCCAGCGGCGACGAAGGCGGCGGTGGTGGAGCCGGGCTGCGCTTCAGAATGGATGAGGGTTGATTGGGCTCCACGCTGAACGAGCGGATACGCCGAACGGGCAGGTGGCACGGCTCGTCGCCTTCGTACTGGTCGAATCCGCTGAAGGAAGTCTTGCGCGCGCCCTTCGGCATCTGCTGCCAGAGATTTAGAGGTCACGCAAAAGTCTTTTTAACACGAAAGTGTTTTATGTCGGGGTCCACCATGCACCCACTGACGCATTTCCTTCACGGATATGACGTTCTAAAATATAAAGACTAACATATGGCAAAGAAAAAAACTGAAGAAGAAGTTGCGCCACCGGGAGTCGAACTTACGACCCGTCGATCGCCAGCGCGCAGCGCGAAACGACTCCGCCACAGGCGGCACGTTCTTGGATATACTAACGGCGTGCTATTTATATACACCATTTGCCGGTGCCTGCAATCGGAGATCGCGGTACATCAGCGTGTTTTCGTTTTCACTAGCGAGATGGCGCGAACGGCGCGCGTCGCCCCACGCGTTGAAATGAACGTGCGCCTCTACAGGGCGTGGTCGCTCCTGCGCGCGCGCTTATCTTGTACGTCTTGTGCATCACCGCAAGTTTGCGCTGAAGTTACAGAGAGCACGAAGGTCACTTCGCTCACTGCAGCGGACGCTTTTGCGAAAGGAGCGCGCTGCTTACAAACAAATAAGTTACAACTGTGACAGTTCGCGCTCATCCTGTGTATACTTGTGCGTTCGTTTCGTGCGTCCTTCTTTGTATTTGACCAGCGCGCTTTAACTGTCAAGCTGTGACAGTTGTTAGTTCGCGCTCATCCTGTGTATGTTCGTTGCGTGCGTCCTTTCTGCTTGAGCAGCGCGTTGCAAGTTTCGAGCAGCTTGCCGTTCTTCACGTCACATTACAACTTGTTGCTATAGCATTGATTCTTTCGCCCTCGGGGCGAAACAGTCCACAACAAGCGCTCAACTACGTCTGTGAAGACACGTTTTACTTTCGTGTTATGCCGATTCCTATGACAGAGGGATCAACCATGTTTTATTGCGATAGCAATTATATGGACAGTCTTGACGGGTTTTTGCCGTCGCCGTTGCCGTCGCCGTCCCGTCCTTCCGGTATGAAGTCCAAATTGATAAGATCCCCCCGCGCATTGCTGTTCTACCGCGGGTAAAAGCGCGCGAGCGGGGGGACGACCGCGGCCGAAGCAGAGATCAAACGAGCCGGCCTGTTTCTGTCGCTCGGACGGTGCATGCGATAACATCCCCCCGCTCGAAAGGCCTGCCGTCGAAGCAGACAGAAAACGCCCCACCGTCTTTAACGACCATGAAAAAAGACGCGAGATGGGGAGCGGCGGGGGGGGGGGGGGTGTTGTCGCGCGAGCAGCCACTACTTTGAACTTTGGATTTAAGGGCGCGATCGCGATCGCTGGCGCGCGCGATATCTTCAATGCCATCACAGCGGGCGGCTCGTATACCCTTCTTCGTGCTGCGCTCTCAACGCAAAGTTACTGTGCGGAGAGCATCCCCCTGGAGCGGCCGTATTCTCTTACACCAGCGTTGTGTAGTTACGCGAGGCCGGATACAAAACAGTTAGCTGCCAGCCTCACTTCGTTAAACACTACAATTTGCTTCAATCGCATTCATTGCTTCGCCCTTGCGGTGAAACTGACTTTTTTTTCCTACATCGAAGGTTAAGAGGTATTCGTTATCTCCGAATGTGGCAGAGAGCCGTCCCCTTCAATGAAATAAAGGTATGATTCATGGTAAAAAAAAAAGAAAGAACGCCGAGACCACAAGACTGCATGCACGGTTCAAGAAAATACATTGATTAAGCAATAAGGTAGGAATACGTTGAGTAATACACAGTAACACAATTTCAGTAATCAAGCAAGTCGCTTGTGCGCGTTATTATTGCTTTGTGACAAATGCTCGGCCAATTATTTCGCGCTAGGGACGCAACAGGAAATTTGGAGTACTCAGTACATTTTTGTTCTTTCTTTGTGTCCCGTCTGCTGCGAAGTTTGCTAGATTTCTCGAAGGTGATGCTTGACACTGAGCATTAGGAAAGTCTGCCCATTCCGCAGAAGCAATATAAGTGCCACTCGTACAAATCGCCACAAACGCGCGCTGACGTATACGCGTAGCACTAGTAAACCACCATGACGTCAGTCGTCAGTCGCGAAAAATGCGAGCTCGCGTAGCTTCTGCACGAATGCAAAGAGCACAGGCACAATACAATTGCTACGGTAGAGTGAACGCAGAGTAGGTACCGAGCCAATCGCCTAAACCCACCCAAATCGAGAAACCATGGAAGATCTTCAACAGCGTTATCGCTGGCGCCGATCTCGCTCGCTTCTTCCAATGTCACAGCCATCGCAACGCAGATTCAAGCACTATCCTGTCTGACCTAGATTGCAAGGGTGAAAGGGAAAGCTTACACAGCATACAATGCCAACGTGCACCCGGATGTTCCACTCTGCTCGGCGAGCCTTCCCAACCTCCAAACCTGCCTCTAGCGTGCTGCGGAGGCGCGGACCTATAGGAGCAGAGACGAGGGGTATTCGAGGACCGGCGCCGTGACTAGTCACAGTGTGTACTTCACTTGCCTTGTCATTGTGATAACAGCGCTCGTAAAATGTGGCGCCTCTTGCTCGTTGAAGGGAGGGTGAAGGTTGCCAGTGGCGGCCACGGAGTCTGACGACGACAACGTGAACGAAGCCCGTGCACTAAAGTCGTCGTGCGATGTGCGCGGCGCGCCATATTGCATTTCAGCCGTCGCCGCCATAGAGTTTCCTACAATACTTACTAGAGGGAACTCTGGCGCTAGTGTCTATGGGAGCTGCAATGCATGACGCTTCAGCCAGCATGGGAATGATGGGTAGTACACAAATTTGTCTAAACTTCGTACTTTCGGCTCCGTTTGGCTCCGCGTCGGCTGCATCCGCTTTGTCGAAAAACAAAGTTCAGCAAAAGTCAGCAGTTTCACTTCGACACTTTAACTTCTTTAGGCTCAGCAATTCAAATCTGGTCATGAAGTTCACAACGGTCTATTCTTTTATCCGAAACGAACGCCAAAACTCGGCAATAAACAAAGCCACAAGTAAGTTTGCAGCCGCAAGCACGAAGACTAGGCAAATTTGTGTACTACCCATCATTCCCATGGTAGCTGAACGATCGCAGTGCCAGAGTCCCCTCTAGTTAATTTTAGGAAACTCTATGGTCGCCGCAACTTTAGATAGCCAAACCAAACAGAGCTCACTCTAAGAAAATATTATTGCTTAGGAGTTACTCGGACCCATATTCACAAAACGAATACTCATTGTTGCTCACTCCGACTGAAACACGGCAAAAATAATACTCAGGCAAGCTCACTCGGAATATAACTCCGTCGAAATTATTAACACCACCGAACTCACTTGGACTCGGACTTAACGAAATTATATTACACTGAGCTCACTCAAACTCGCCGAAATCATACTGAGTCGGGCTTACTAGGCTCGTGGCTAGGTCTGAATCATTGTGAGCATGAGTTAGTCGTCTCATGAATGAATTTGCCGATCTGTGGAAAGAACTGCTGCATGCCGGCATCCCTCATTACTAGAGACCGGATTTTAGGCAAATGTCTATTTTGTTCCTTGCGCTCCTATCGTGCCACTTTGGTATATGAGCATGAATTAGAGGTTAAGAAGGGCTTTTATAGTGTTTTTTATAGAGCCTATAAATGCCTATTTTTGTCGTTTGTGCCTAAATGCTCACAAATGCCTATAAATGCCTATTTTCAAAACTGGCCCTTGTATTAACACTACTGATCCTCAAGTTGCGCTCCCGGAAGCAGTTTGAGACCGTTATTCATGCTAGCGCGCAACACTGACTGTTCGGAACAATGGGGTTCAACCTAGTCCTCTAGTTCGACCAACTCCCGGAAACAACTGCTAGCAGCCGTGAAGTGGGACATGCACATTCGCCGCCGCAGAGACATGGCTTGCGCGGTTCACGAATGGGAGACCGTGGCAGAAAGGAGAGTGAAGAGCAAAAAAAAGAAAGGAAAATATGATGTGCACGCGGCTTTTGTTTTTGTAAGTTAACTTGTAAGGTGTTCACGGTATCAGCGTAGCCAGATACTTTTTTCGGAAGGGACGGGGGGGGGGGGGTGTTTCAACCATACTCTATGTATGTTCGCGAGTGCGCTTGTATGCATGCGCGCATATATACGCATGCAAAACTGACAAGTTTCGGGGGGGGGGGGGGTGTTGAACCCCCTTTCCCCCCTGGTTACGCCAGTGATTCACTGGCAGGGGAGAAATTGGCTCTACGCGATTCGACCCGGACAATAGGAGGAATCCCTCCCTTCTGGTGTTTTAGCGATCTGGCTTTCTGCTCCTACTCTGCCCTTCTCAGTCATGCCGAGAAGACACCCAGGAGTGTGTTGATTCGGCAGTGGAATCTTGACTCACCGTGCAGAACACGGGAGAGACCGTGTTCTGCGAACCATGCGGGACAAAGCACATTGCACTGCTATGTTCAACTGTTTAACGCCTTTGTGCCATCTTAAGCAATAACATTTTTGATTTCCTTTCGTAGATAGAGCTCGCGCACGTCTTCGTTTCAAATTATTTGCATTTATGTGAAAACTTATTGTGCCTATATTTACTATTTTGGAAGCCTGAGACGTTGTTTTTCCTGCCTATTTTTGGCGCCTAAAACGAGCTGTTTTAGTGCCTACAAATCCGGCCTCTACTTATTACACACGCACGAATTGACTGAAAACGAATGGCGAACACCGATGCCCACCTTTACGTATTTCTGTGCTCGCCAAGAGCTTCAATCAACTTGTCAATACCACTGTCTGAATTTAATAGTAGCTCCTATATGGAAGGCATCGCAGTAATCATAACTGCATTAGTATTCCTTATCATCAACCTGTCAACGTCCACTACAGTGGTGTAAAGGCCTCTCCCATTTTTTCTGCATCTAACACGGTTCTGTGCTTGCTGCGGCGATGTTATCCCCGCAAACTTCTGAATAATATGTGCCCACCTAACTTTCTGCTTCCCATCGAACGGGTGGCGTACTGCGCAAGCGCGAAGGAAGGAAGCAGAAAAAGCGACAGGAAAGAACGCAGGCAGGAAAGAGCTGTCTGTTTTTCTGCTTCCTTCTTTCATGCTTGCAAAGTTTACGCCACCCGTTCGATATGAACCAACTAGCCTTCAAGACGGTCTTCTGCTTGCACCTCGCACGATTACCTTCTCTTTGAGTCTAGTCTGTTACTCTTGATGACCAGCGGTTGTAGGTGTATCGTAGTATGCGCGTACAAAAGCCATGGTAATGAGAAGCATTTCCCTCACTTTCCAGTCCGATGGCGAGGTGTCCGGCGCTTCCAACGTGGGCGAGGCCGGGTGCATCCTGTACTGCCTGATGACCGAACTTCCGGCGGAAGCCTCGCTTGCGGCAGTCGTGTCGCTTACCATGGACACGCTGCGTGCCCTGCGGCCGAGGGCGGTTATGCTGCTGCGGCGACCCCACCGCGGACGCCTGCCTTCGTCGAAGTAGTTGAGCGTCGAGCTCGTCTGGATGCGCACGCTGCTGCGCTGGTCCGTGCTGCCCACGATCTCGTTGTGCACGGTGGTGACGAAGCGGTCGATGAAGACGGTGCTGAAGACCACGATCAGGTTGCTGGGCAACAGCAGGCTGAGCGCGAACACCAGGAACTGCAGGTACAGGAAGAGCGGCTGCATCCGCAGGGCGTAACGCTGCAAGGCGTACAGGCACAGCCGGAAGAAGACGGTCGTCTCGTCGCCCAAGATGGCGATGGCGAACAGAAGGAACGCCATCAGCACGTGGGGCTGCACAGATTGGCAAAGAAGAAGAAAATTTACATATCAGGGCTTGGAATGGTTAGGGTGGGTGATGCCCCTCTTCCCAGTGGCGTAGCCGGGGGGGGGGGCACACTGGGCCCGTGACCCCCCCCCCCGCCCCCCAAAATTTTGTAGCGTTAGCTACACTTGCCTAGCCGGAGCTGATTTCGCGTGGAGGGTCATGAGCCGTGCTGCGCATGCGCGAGTATCAGTGATGTCGCACAGCTGGGTCACCGGAGCTGGCATCTTATGCACTCTCCGACACCGCCGCGCGCGGCTCGCCGCTGATGGTCTGCGCCGCATTCGAGAGGAGTGACGTCGCAGCCATAGACACAATTGCGCCGGCGCGCGCGCAGCTATTCGCCTTCGCTGTTCGCCGTCTGACACTGCGCTGGGGCCGCTTGATAGCGCCTCTGACTGGCGTTTGCAGGTGGGTAACGCCATGGAGAAGGAGAGCGCAAATGCTGCTCGACGGCGCAGAAGATCCGAGAAGCTTATCTCATCGGATCCCGAAGTAGTTGCCTGGCAATTAGCGGTTCAGCGTACGAAGAATGAACAGAAGGCTAATATTCCCAGACAATCTGGAAAGCTAAGAATAATCAGCTGAACCTTTGCTAACGCTACGTATATCCTGGCATGGCCGAGCTAAGCCACTGCATTTTTTTTCTTTTGCCATGGCATACACAGCCCAAAATGACACTCGATCACATCTGCCTGCCCTGCCCCCACTTCAGAACATAGAGGTGCCCCCCCCCCCCCCCGAAAAAAATTTCTGCCTACCCCCTTGCCTCTTCCAGGGCCCCACTGGCTACAGCGGCTCGCCGGGCCTGGTCAAGGGTCGCCGGTTGGCTTCCCATTTCCAGTTCCGCGAGCCGCGCCTCCCACGACCAGTTCAAAGAATGTTGTTCAACAGAGGCGAGATGGCAGCCTCCGGACGCTGCGTACACTGATATGTAATGTGCAAGTAACAACGGTGACAATGACAAGTGAAGGCTCTTTTCCTTGCAGTGTTTCGCATAGGAAAGGACAGAGGAGGTCTTATTAGAAGTTGCATTTTACGGTTCGCCTGGACACTGCCGTCCCGCGGGATTAAAGCTGTCGCCAAACACAACAAACATCAGGCGCGTCCCGATTCTCCGCAGGCTTCCTTGAGAAGACGGAACAAATCTTGCCCGAGCGTATTTGCGTGTGCATGTGTCGTTTTTGTGAACAGCAGGCAGTCGGACGCTCACTCATTGGGAGACGGCGAGGAAACATACGTTCCAGTGTGGCCCAGCATGTCAGAGCAAGAGCATACAGCTAACGTAACTCCATTTTGTCACCAAGGCGGCTGCCTCATTCAGAAACTATGGCGGACCGCTTTGCCGCCGAAGAACTAGCCACTTAATTCTCCCTTCTACACCTTGTCGCTTCAAGCTCACGAATGTCCTCGCACCTCGGAGCGCGGTTTTCTGGAGTGACCATATACGTAATAAACGTCAGCTAATTTCAGCTAAACCCCTTTAGAGCTCCGTCGAGCTCTAAAGGGGTTTGCTTGGATCCTCACTGCCTCGGAACTGGCGGCAGCGATAGGGGCATGCCACGTTTACCGAAGTTAACGATGCAAATGGCTCTGAAATAACGAGGCAACGGATGTATTGAAGAAAGTTCTAAACGCAATCGCATATTATACTGACGCCCAGGTATTCAGCGGCCAGCCTGTCCGCGCTGGAGACGTCGCCGAGTGGTAGGATTACGATGGGAAGCATGGCAGCGACGGTCGCCGGAAGAAGGCGGCCCATGAGACCCGCAAGTGTAAACAGGACACAGTAGATGCTGGTGCCGGCCTGCGTGTGGAAAGGCATGCGCACAACTCTATAAAGTTTGACGCATCTATCTAATCAATCAATCGATCAATCAATCAATCAATCAATCTATCTATCTAATCTATCTATCTATCTATCTATCTATCTATCTATCTATCTATCTATCTATCTATCTATCTATCTATCTATCTATCTATCTATCTATCTATCTATCTATCTATCTATCTATCTATCTATCTATCTATCTATCTATCTATCTATCTATCTATCCGTCTGTATGTCTGTCTGTCTGTCTGTCTGTCTGTCTGTCTGTCTGTCTGTCTGTCTGTCTGTAAATGGACACTAAAACAGTCTTACCCTGTCGCCGATGACGAAAGGCAGCAGGTAGACGGGCATGAGAAACGCGAGGCATTCCTGGAAGCTGCGTTCCTTTCGCTGCAGGTCCCTCTCCTGCGTTATCGAGTTCCGCTTGCTCGTGTCGGCTGCGATTATACATACAGTCAGTCCGTACAGGGTTGCATCCTTTTCACTAGAAACATCTCTCACAGCCACGGCAATACACAGTACTACTTCATGCGCTTTGTCATAACACCGGTTGACGCTTCTGTTATGACATTTCTCCTTGCTTTGGTGCCCGCGGAATACTTCAAAATAAAAGAAATGGGATCATCATAGCCGGCTAATCCAAATGCAAATCTAAGTGAAAGGAAAAAAAAATGCGCTGACAGAAAGGTTACTATAGTACCCGCATTATTGTGATCACAAGTCACGGCCATATATAGTGACGCCACGAATGCTGACCGCAGCTGCTCACTATTTACAGACCACACTGTCCCAATGTATCCCAGTTGTATATATTATCCTTTTCCACGAAGGTTTGTCCCGAGCAGGCCAGGTTTCATATAAGCTACCGACTACGCTCACGCGGGCCGCCGACAAACCTCGCTCTGGAGCCGCCGAGGAATAGTGGTCTTGGGCATAGCTCGGCAAACTCACTCATGAGTCGACTCGCTCAGCCTCACTCAGACTCAGATCGAGCCGTGAGTCTGAGTGAGTGCGGGTGAGTAATATTTTGGTGAGCTTGAGTCCGAGTTAGTCCGGTTGTGAAATAATTTAGTGAGTCTGAGTCAGAGTGAGGAAAATTTTGGACAGTCTGATTCCGAGTGAGCTGTAAGCTCAAACTATACTTCGTGCGTGAGTCTGAGCGAGCTGCACACTTTTTTAGCCGACCTATGTTCTATCTACAGAACTTCAGCATTACTATCAGCCTTATGTCGGCTCACGTTTATACTGCCGTCGACTCACACATACTTCAAAGCACTAGCGTTCATACGCCAGCTCAATATTTATTAATCAGAGGCGTGAGTTAGGGAGGAAGGGAGGCAGGTTGACCTCCCCCTGCAAACTCTTTCACAGGAAGTGCTTGATAAAAATATCTTGTGTGTGTCACCTCTTTCAATAAAGAAGTCACAGATTCGCCGCAAGGGCGAAGCAATGAATGCGATAGCAAGAAAAGCGGCCCGTGATGGACGCGCTGCTACGCTGCAGAAACATCTGCCCCCCGGCAGCAACTACCGCGCGAGCAGACAGCGGAAGGGCAAGGTTCTCCCTGCGCAAATATTAGGAGGAGCGAGCGAGCTGGCCGACGACTGTTAAATGCGCCCGTTGCGCTCCTCGCGCCATCTAGCTGGTAATGAAGAAACGCTTACAAGCGCCTGCCGTCTCCGAGTCCTGCCAGCGGTAAAGGGTGTGTATATAACGCTCGCCGTTAGCTACATGAAGGATCTGCGCTTTGTGGCCTAGTGGTTAGCACCACGCGGCGTAGCCGGGCGAGAGGTCGCTGGTTCGATTCCGCGCTTCGGAAGCATTTTTCTGAATAATTTTTTTCTTGGGACTTTTATATATATATATATATATATATATATATATATATATATATATATATATATACGGTGCATGATGGCGGCGGCAAAAAGCAGCCGAGACTGTCCATATAATTGCTATCGCCATAAAATGTCCTTACTGGATCGCAACCACTGATAACTCATATTCGGAGGTACTAGATCAAAAGGCACCTAGTAGAGTACTAATTATATGCGCGATATTGGTGTTAAAGAGCATTGACACCATGGTCGAAAAAGCCAATTATACGCTAACAGACACATAAGTCAACTCCCTCACTCAGACTCAGAGAGAGCCGTGAGTCTGAGTCTGAGTGAGTCCGAGTAACATTTTGGTGAGATTGAGTCCAAGTGAGTCCGGTTGAGGAATTTCTCCTTGCACTTGGAATTTATACTGAACCGCACGGCGACGGCGCTTCTATAGCTATCACAGTAAAGAAAAAAAAGAATCACTTCCAAGTTAGCAACCTTGCCGAATTTAGTGAGAACAATCAACGCTTTGCCATGGATGCTTGTCACGAATATTCCGTGTGTGGTAGCCTTGTACCCATACACGACGCAAACACGAGGGCACGGGTTCGATTCGCGTCCGCGGCATCCACATTGTCATGGGGGCGAAAAGCAAGGACACTGTGTACTTCAATTTTGCACGGTAAAGAGCCTCGAGCAGTCAAAATGAATCCGGATTCCTCCTTACTAATGCATGCCTCGCGATTACTTACAGGATTTGGCACGCAAAAGCTCAGAATTATCAAGTTACTACGCTAGGTCGCTCACCTGGCATGTACCGCTCGCTGCTCGGTGGCATCGACGCCGGTTTGGCGCCCGTCGTCGTCATGACTACAACGCGCCAAGAACGACAAATGGAAAAGATACGTGCAGCACCGGGCCTTACGACTCTTTAGGAGCTTATGACCGAATGAGGGCCGGTTTCATGTTTGGCTGGGTCGCTAGCTGCTCCCAAGAGCACGAGCTACACGCGCTGGAGGCGATGTCGATGCGCTTTAAAACTATTACACGTGACGGCACTTGGCAGTGGGCCAAGAATTAGGTGGTTGTTTGCGCAGCGATTAAGCAAAATATTTTAAAACGCAACAGTTCGAATGGAGGAATATTGTGTAATTGAGAAATTAAAAGTGGGAGGCATTATATCTAAAGTACGTAGCGGGAGAAAATATAAACGGTAGTAGCTTTCACTTCCACTAGATAAGCGCGCGACTGTTGTTGAACTATAGACTCATGGCACAGGGAACTATCAATGCTATCAATGAACTCGTTTCGTCAAGAGTACTCGTCTTGGTCAGGGCAGCAACTTTGACAATGACGTGCCCTCCCTTGACGAAGACGAGGCTTCATCATAAAGATGCAGGCTTGAAGTATAGTAACAGATTCATTATCATTGTGTTCTGCTTTAAGAACCCCAGCTGAATCACGTACTCGGATATTATTGCGCGTATTTGGTCCACAGCATTTGCGAAACCTGCGGTTAATTTGGGTTCCGGGGCATAAAGGAATAGTATTGAATGAAGTTGCAGACACTTTGGCAAAGGCTTCCCTTGCAGGCCCAGTCCTTGATCTACTTCCAGTTACGGTGTTCGTCGCTGCGGCCAGATTTAGAAAGCACGCTTTATCATTGCTTACTCCAAGTCTCACTTCATCATCGGATTTTCGGCACCTTCAGTTCCCCTGGAGCAGAAAATGATGTAAAACAAGGCAGACAGAAGTAGCAATGACAAGACTGCGATGCAGAATCCCAACTCTTAATTTATACACGCACAGATCTGGTCTGGCGATCTCTCCTACATGTTCCTTTTGCAATGAGGTATGAACACTCGAACATTTCTTGCTGGAATGCCGACGTTTTTCCTCTCTCAGAAAATGAACCATCGAAATTGTAATGCGGCACCTTGGTCTGCCAGTTACTTCAACTATACTTTTGTCATCTGGGGCTTCTGTGCTGGGGAACTCGAACAGGAATATATTCAGTGCTATGGAGAAATTCATATGCGAATCAAATCGGCTTATTCGACACATCAACCGCTAATAATTTTTAAATTGTCATAACGACATAATCATTTTGGCCATTTGGGAGGTCATGAAACACGGTCTAATCTAAAACTAGTATTCATTAAAGATAACTTTTGATTATAATTGACACTGTACCCTCTATTAGCACTAAAAAATTTCAGACTATATATGATCCGCCCAACACTTGGCCGATCCCCCTGAGTGGGTAGGTGCCAATCATCCCAGGAGCATCATAATCATCAACAATGACTCTTCATACTTCAAACCTCCATGATGATCATGATCATGATCACGATGTTTCTGTAACATGGAGCAAACTTTGGCGTGCTTGATCGCGGTCAAGCCAAGCTTGTCGAGCGATAGCTCGGTTTTGCTTGCCTTCGGAAAAGACGAGACCATTGGTTTCCAGAGATTTAGCTTTATTGCATGTCTTGGTTTAGGCAAGGACGATGAGAAGTCCACACACTTCGACTACACGTCGCGACTAGGAGTCCAACGTGTTGCACCACAGGACAACACACGGACGCTGCACAGCGTCGTCGGCGCTGACTGACGCGAGCATGTCAGGGCCTTGTCTTGGAATGCGTCCCCAATTACGTTACGAAGCGGTGGGGAAAAAACGCAGCTGTGAAGAAATCGTAGAGATTCCGCTTCGAATGCGGGAGTTAGCAAGTTCGATTCCCATAGTGGATTGCTAATGGGCAGGCAAGTACACTTTGCTGGCGTTGGGTGGGGTACGGGTACTCATCTCGAAAGGTGGCCCCACAATTACCTGCGAAGTTCTGTGGGCATATCTTCGCACACCACAGCCTTGGTGAAATGGACGAGCATCCGGCACTGCTGTGGGATCCGAGGCAGAAAAATTGGGGGACCTTTAAGCTTCGCCTTTAAGAGTTGAACGCGATAACGAAATCCGGCCCCTATAGTGCGCAGTTAAACCACTAAATGCATACTGATTAATGTGTGTTTGTTGTTACACACACACACACACACACACACACACACACACACACACACACACACACACACACACACACACACACACACACACACACACACACACACACACACACACACACACACACACACACACACACACACACACACACACACACAGACGCGCGCGCGATGCACCTATAGTAATGGTACAGGTTTTCGATCTAAAGCAGTTCCCTATGCTTGAATGGAGACATGTTTCTCACAACGCCTCACAGATGGCAGTACATTATCTAATGTTTGCTGTTTGCTTGATGTTTTCTGCTAGATGGACTTAGTTCTCCATTTTTGGAACTGTTTGCAACCTTGTGTGTGTTTTTAGCGGTGATGGCTGCACTATCCCGGCTCTTTTCGAAGCATGGCATCGCGCAAAAAACGTAGTTTGATGGCCTCGCCAATGCGCCTACAAATCGCCGAATGGGCTCATTTTCGTCGTAACACCTGCTGAACAAAATGCGTTAAGGAGACTCCTTCCAATACATGGCATTTATGTAGTGTTTTTTTTTTTCGAAGCAGGCGCAAGTAACATCGTGGCTTTGTGGTCGGACACATGCTTACCACGCAAACGGCGCGGGTTCTATCCTCAATGGGACCGCAGGTTTTTTTGTTTATTTTATTTGCATCTTTCTCGATTTTTCGCTCACAAACGACGCGTCACCGACGCCGGCGGCGGAATTCGTGAGAAACGAGCTCTCTAGCGCTATCGCGTTAAAATTGCTGCCGCCGGGTACCTACCTACCCGTAAAGCCGTGTGAAGCTGGCACTGCCGGCGAGGTTCTCGACAGAGCGAAGTTCCTAGTCACTTAGGAAGACACCCACATGTGCACGAATCGCCTAAACACCTAGTCTGAGCCTGGTGCCCATGCACCGTCGTAATGCTACATAAAACTAGAACTACATTCAAGACCAATGAAAAAGTGTTTCTCTTCAAAGAAAATAATCTGCCAAATATGCCTTTGAGCGAACAGCAGCACTGCATCGAACGAGTGACATCATTCGACTTCTACATGCCAATAATGTAGTTTCCGTTACTGCCACATCATAGTTTAGTGCACGCTCATTTTTGCTCTAGAAAGCGGTGTCATTTACATAGGGCAAGTGATCTCCTGCAATAGGATGGCAGTATACATGTACGCGCCTATAAATTGTCTTTTTCTAAAATGGGATGGCAACAAGAGCGGGCTGCAGTGTCTAATCCATGGAGGAAAAAAAAAAAAACCCAGGAGGGAGCGTCACGTGACATTTTTGAAGCCCAGCCAAAAGAAATGAAACAGGGGCATGCTGGGAAATGAGCACCCTCACGTGATAGGCAAGCGGTGAGAGGGGGGAGTGGCGTCCGAGGAGGTTGGCTTGTGGACGCTAGACGCGCGCGCTCGTCAATTTTTGTTTTTTGTTCATGAGCCCACCAAAAAAAGGAAACGAAACAGGAGCATCATGGGAAGTGAGCCTCGAACGCGAGGAGCCAGCGGCTTCAGAGGAGGTTGGCGCGGTTTCAAAGGAGGATGGCGCGGCTTCAGAGGAGGTTGGCTTGTGAACGCTAAGCGCGCTCCCTCCTATTTTTTTCTTTCCTCCATGCTCTAATCACGACCTACCCTGTTTGAACGGTGTCTATCTGGTACCTGGATGTTCACGTTGTCGCCGGAGTCACTGTGCACCAGGCTCCTTATCTTGGCGAAATTTCCGACTATCTTAGGGCAGGGGCGTGGGTAGAAATTTTTTTTCGGGGGGGGGGGGGGTGCACCTTCTTGATCTAAGTGGGGGCCGGGCAGGCAGGTGGGGTCGAGAGTCATTTTACGCTCTGTATGCCATGGCAAAAAAGAATTTCGGGGGGGGGGGGGGGCACGGGCCCGGTGTCACCCCCCCCCCCCCCTTGGTTACCCCACTGTCTCAGAGTCACTTGCAAGCAGTTACGTGAACAAACTTTCATTTTATTACATGATATATACTTGCATATACCGCTATTGCGCAGCTGCAAAGAAGCCTGTTGCAGCGTGGTAATCACTGAACTGCAGGCTAGCTTCCCAAAGTAAACACCGAACGCCACTTAGAGAACAATAATGCGTCTCTTTCGCAAAAATCAGCAGATATCCGTAGGATCGGCGGCTCCCGTTGGCGGCACTGTGAACGCGATTGACAGCGAATGTGACGGACGGTCCACATATCGACACTGCTGGAACCACGGCTTTGTGTATCACCGCATATACGTATAGTCAGCGAATTGGAGAAAGCGTTTCACAATTCCAGTGTAATATAAACCGACCCCGACGGAGATATAAGCTTAGCAGTAGGAGTTGTCAGATTTGTTTCGTTGGTTACGGCGAGACCTGATATTCATTCGCGATGTGTTGCGTATTGCCGCTGTGCAAGCAATATGTTGTACTGCATTGGTGGCCTGCAGATCTCGGTTAATACATATGTGTGTATACGGTGTGCCGTTTGCAGACTGTATTAGGCACGATGGGGGAGGCGTTAGAATGTTCGTGCGTAGAAGTGGATGGAAAGGCGCTCAAGGTTCACTGTCGAATCAGTGCCGGGGTCACGGGGTCGCCGGAGAGCACTTCGCAGGGATCGGAGTGGGAGTAGATGCGCACGTCAGCCCCGCAGAAGTCGACCACCTTGCGCTCGTGCGAGAAGGCGAGAAATACGTCAGCGAGCGAGGCCTCGCTCAGCACATAGTCCTCCAAGTCGAGCTTGTCCTTGATCTTCTCCATGCGCACAAACTCACTCCACGGTAAGGCCGCGTCCTACACGGTGTGCTGCAGCATGTCCTGCGAGGATTTCAGAAAATGCGTATCGAAGCGGAAGCTCCCTAATATAGCGTGTTGGAAGGCAAGGTGTAAGCATTACATTGAATTACATCACTAAAACAACAAGCTTCCAAACTTGCCTAGGTTAGGCATCATGTAGCCAACATTAGCCAGCCCTAGCCTTAAGTGAACCTGTCATTAGCCCACACTAGCCGAGATTCTTTGCATTGGTCCACGCCAGCCGACATTAACCAGAGCTGAACACTACTTGCAGTACGCGAGCACGTGCCGCAAGCCACATGCTGATAGTATGGTTCTAAACACGGTAGGCCTCCGTCAGCATTCACCGCTATGCGCTCTCGGCAGATTTATCTTAACGTGTTACAGGCAGACGGGCCGATGGATGGAGGTAGCGTACAGCATCCCAAGAATGCTCGCGCGCTTAAAACCCGCACGTCCTTCCTTTATAGCCTCTTGTTACACTCAGTCCTTAAAGTCAGGGGGCGCCCGAAGGGGGGGGGGGGGCGCCCCCCCTCCATTTTTTAAGGAGGGGCTCGCCCCCTCCCCCCTCGGTAGTCCAACTGTGGCGCTGCGGCGCCCGTTTGACAAGTGCTGGAGTTGATTTTTTTTTGGCAACAGTGCATGTGCAGGGAAATTATACTCTGCAATTAAAGTACTGATTTAATCGCGATGATTTGGTTGATGGGGCGTCAGCAACGCAGAACAAAACAGGTATCGTTGTACTGCTGAATACAGCATACCGAGACACTGAACACCACGGGCCATTAACGCCTCCTGAAACCACGGGTCACTACGCTGTTCAACAGAGCTTCTTGGCACAGCATACTGCTTGACGAAGCATTTGAGTGTGAAGCTACCTGCTCGTGAATCAATAATGGTCCACCTTGGTCAATTTAGTTTACCACTCTATTTGAATTCTCTTGGCTGTGCATTACAAGTCTGCTGTAATGCCAAAGACGCATGTATCTTGCCTACTCTTTTAGGCAACTAGTAGTGAAAATACTATAGACCACTGTCGTGCGTGAGGTTCTCAATCCAGTGAATCAAGGAATGTTATTTACTTTTAGCTCACATACCTTTAAGCCATTACATCCCGAGTTATTTTTAACAAATCGTTCCCAAGATAATTTCATTTATTGCTTGATTGGACTGGCACGTTAAGAAATGACCGAAATGCATTCGGAATAATATAAGTATTTGTATAACATTCATAAGCATTCGTTCAGTTGAAAAGACAGTTGGCTTCACTGCACTGTGATCTTCGCAAACGCTTCTCTTATCGCTTAACCTGTAGCATATTATATATATATATATATATATATATATATATATATATATATATATATATATATATATATATATATATATATACACATATATATATATACAGTGCAATCTCGTTGATACGATTCTGCATAATACGTCTTTAGGCCTAATACGTTTTTGTTTTTATTCCCGGCCAACATTTCTTGAAAATAATGCATTTGTCGTCCGTTTAATATGATCACATTTTTGCCCGATTTTGGTAATACGACCGCGAAAGGGGATCTTGACCGATAAATCTGAAAATCCTGCGTTTATTCTTCGGTATCCTAGGTCAAACAGCGTTCCAACAACTCACCATCTTAATGCAGTTTGATACGCTTGTCGATGATTCGACGGCAAACAGGGCAGACCGACAGGGCGGGCGCGCATTCTTCGCACACCGAGTGTCCGCATGAAAACACCGTTTTCCGCCTGTTATGGAAGCAGATGAGGCAGCTGGCGTCCGCCTCGAGACGGCTGACACGGTCTCGCAGTTCTTGCAGCGTGAGGTCTGCGACATCCCTACTCCTCTCGTCTGGAATCACAGAAGGGGCGGAACAAAACGTCGTAAAGGAGGACTATGGATGGATTGTGGCCACGTGCGTTTATATAAGGTTAACGTAAACCTAATTACAAGGGTGTTATTGCATTACCAAAACCCGCTGGGAATCTAACCCACGTCCTCGCGCTCGCAATGATATAAGAGCAGGGGTGAATACAAACACACTAACGTCTTCATCGCAATATGCTACCAGACTACCGGGTGCTGGTTACAGGGAGAAATTTATGGCACCGTTTTGGAAGCTCCTATTATACGAAAGAACAAATGACTGTCAAGAACACCATTATTTGATGACCTCTTAGAAGGTAACGTAATGTGCGAACCATTTAATAGAATGAGCCAATTACGCAGTAGAACACATGTATATTTATTACATTGCTAAATGAGCGTATAGCCAACATTAGCAAATACCAGCCAGAGCAAGTTCTATGTGAGTAAATACGGCAGGCTTCTCACAAACACTGAACTTCCTTTTTGAATATTCTTCAGGTTTTCATTACTTTTATTAGTTTTGTTGGCCTTAGTGTACGTGACTATAATTTTTTTTATGCTAGCTCGAAAAAAAATGCTTTTTATGTGAGGACTCATAAACTGACCGAACAACTTCTCCCTATAACGCATGTCGCATTAAAATATGGCGCATAACACGTGCACAGTTTTCAACTGTGCACGTGTTAACAGTTTTAACATGTGCTTAACACTTTTCAATTTCCTGCAAACAGTTTGCTCTGGAAGGCCTGGTTGCCACCTGGAATTAAACGCTTTTGGATGCAGCAACCGGCGAGAATCGGGCAAAACCACTTTTTTTATTCGGATCAGGAAAAAAGACACCAAGCGACGGGCTCTGTGGCTGCACCGAATTAGGCGTGAGAAATTTATTCCCACGAATGATACCCGTCTTTGTGAGGTAAACTTTTCGTCGAGTATTCAGAAACGTTGTTCCGAGTAATAGACAGTTATAGTTTAGCGGGCTTAGCGGAATAGCGGGTTCGAAATGCGCATGCGCAGAACGCTAAAAGACCCGTAGCGCTTACCGTAGGCACGCTATTTCAGATTTAGCGTTACCGTGTTTGCGTGGTTAACGTAGTGTACGTAAAACAAGGCGGTGGTTTTGGACGCCCGCTTCCAATTGAATTTAGCGTTGACGTGGACGGATTCACTTCTTTCGCAGCAAGCGACTGCGTAGAATGGATTCGCTGGCCTCAGGTAGCTTCGACGCCCGAGAATTGCGGACAACTTAGCGTAGTTCTTGAGATCGCTTCCTATTTCGAACGTCCCTAGGCCGAACTGGGAGATTGGTGTAAACGAATCTGCAACTTAAAAATTTTCGCTTTTGGTGCGTGGTTCATATTTATTTACTTTTATTGTAGCTAAAAAAAATGTAGTAATATTGCTGCGTGGGGGGATACAGGCGAGCATTCTCAGTTTTTTTTCTTTTCACTTTTTTTAACGCATTCACCCTCCTCTAGGTGGCGCCACCGTCCCAGCTTGGGCACATAAACGTTATCCCGCTAAACTAAGAACGCGCTGTCGGCAACGAACGTTTGCGGCACGGTGACGCTCCAGTCGCCACTCCAGCCGCTCCCGCGGACGAGAGTGGCGACTGGTTGAGGTGATGCGGGCGCGTATCGCCGAAACAAAACTAAAGGATGCTGGCGGTACTGTTGCGCATTCAAGTGCCACAATACGTAGAAATGAGGGAGGACGTATCCTTCTAAGATTTTCCTTCTAAAACATAAGAATAGGAACGGATGTGGCGTTGCATCCCAGCAGTCAGGCGAGCACAGTACGTTCCGCTCTTGCTCTCCTGTCTAGTGGCGTCAGACTGGTTTCTAAACGGAATTGCGCGTGTCTGCTAGATTTATTCGATAGTGAGGGCCACTACTGGAAACGGGGGCCAACGAGCAGAATTTAATCGGTGTTTTGTCGTAAATAAAAAGTACATATTATGCAGCATGCGGCATGTGTAAGTGTTTTTTTCATCTGACCACCACCAAGCTCCTTCTGATGCCACCGTGTGCAGTGAATATGATACGATAGGCAGGTAGTCTACATTATTTGCAAACAGCTAAGCAGAAGGAAAGCTGTCTGTCTACGAGATGCGTACGGGGGCACGTTCGCCGAAGCCGCTGAACTGTTATGAGAAATACGCACGCGATGGATGCCTCCGTTGAACTTCACTTGTGCTACAGACAGAGTTCTTGTCACGAACAAAACAGTGGACTACTCGAAGCTTAGTTTTCTGGAGACAGCCCATGCGGCAAAGCTTCTTTGTGCATTGGCTGTTGCTGGCGTTTTACGTGCCAAACAAGGTATGATTATGAGGCACGCCGTAGAGTGGGAATCAGGATTAATTTTGACCGCTTGGGGTTCCTTAATGTGCACATGACTCTCAGTACGCGGGTGTTCTTTGTATTTCAACCCGATCGAAATGCAGCCACCGTGGCAGGGAATCTATCCCGCGCCCTCGAGCATAACAGCGCAACACCATACATGCTATGCTAGCACGGTGATTTGCTTGATCAACGTCCGCGTGCATACACACCGCGGGCTGGGCATACATACCACGGCAGAAAAACATTGACGCAGCTACCCCTTGCCTCTTACTGGGCTGGTGCATTGGACGTTTGATAACCTCGTTAATTTCATGTCACGGCATGGGTAATAGAAAGTCAGAAGGCAGGGAAGTTAACTAGAAATGCTTCCGGTTGGCTACCTTTGGGGAAGCATTGGGGAAGGAGATTACAAAGATGCGCGCACTCGTGCGTTTGTGTGTTTGTGTGTGTGTGTTTGCGTGAGTGTATGTGTGTGCGTGCGTATGTTTGCGTGTGTGTGTGTATGTGTGTGTGTATGTGTGTGTGTGCGTGCGTGCGTGCGTGACGCCCACAAATTCAAAAATAAAATCGTGTATGATAGCGCCTTTACAGCTTACGAATAATTCTGCAGTACGCTTGACCACTCCGCCTTAAAAATGTCGCTGACAATATCTTGAGACAAAGCATGCACATTTTTGTTCTACTCTATCATTTTTGTGAGCGCGTTTTGAGGGCAGAAACCGATACCTACAGTCAAGTTTCTCAAACATATCTGATGCAACCCCCGACGAATTAAGAAGCAATTTTTCTTACCTCATGTTTTCAAACCGCTTAAGCAGGGATTATGTTTAACGTGCATATACGAAGGACTAAGAAGGGGACGATACGAGCTGTGGTCACTTACCGGTGTCACGGCGTCCAGCTAAGCACGGGGCCGAGCTTGACCGCCGGGGAAGCACAACAGCGGGAGGCCAGTCATTCTGAAAAAAAAGAAAAAGAAAAAAAGATGGCACATAATACCATTTGTGAACCTACTGCAGCGCATAAGTTATACGTGAAAGCATGTAAGGGATGTTCTTATGCTATCATTAACAGAATTATAAAAGAAAGCTTTTCTGCGGTATGTACCATGGTGCGCGAATACTCGTGGCACACACGCGACGAGACGCCCAGCCTCATCGCGGTTGTTTCCGTCGTTCTTAGCGCCTAAAGCGCCGCACATTCTGTTACTCAAACTGAAAAGACCGTCCGTGCTTAGGCACTGGCAGGGAAGACTCCGCCATGCCGTAAGGTTTAATCCTGACCTCCGATATCAGTGACTGATAAACATTCACTCAAACTCATTACCACAGCTACTGCACGCAATAAAACGTGACTTTTAGAGTTTCTAAACGATGGAAGCTCACAGTCAGTTTTAATGAAGGTAAGGTGGCCGGGTGATAATTACCGCAGCGAACGCAGAAAGGCGTACGCTCACTAATTTCAACATGACACACATATCGACACTTCGGCGCCCGTGCGGGGTACCTTACACACACACCTTAATGTATGCACGTGAAATAACGCTTTCGAATAGATGAAAGGGCGAGGGCCGTCCCTCGTTTAGCCTATGCATTATGTGCGACGCCTCTCTAAAACACGACAGAACAAAAAGTGCTATTTTTAATGCCTATAGAGAACTAGTTGTTTTATTTAAGGCCTTTTTTTTTTTGCTCTATTTGGTATCGATGTGAAAGCACCTGAGAAATTATGTATTTTACCAACGTTACTGATTCTGGCGATCCTCTTCTAGCTTTCTTTCAAGTTTCCGGTTTCACCCTCGTAGCTTGCTCGATAACACCTGGAAAGCGTTCGTTTACGATGCAATCACGGCGCATAAAATTTTGACGAGCTGGCCGTCCTTCTCGGGAGATGACGTTGCGTCATACCTTAGCCTTGACGGCGTAGCATGCAGGGACGTGAAAGAGCGCCGTACGGTGTGAACTATAAGATGGCCAACCTGAAAGCGAATCCACGCGTGCTTCGTTCGCATAGAGAAATGAAAACACCTCGCCTAGCCAAAGAGCGATTAGAAAACCATTATAATGATGATACGCAAAAGCTTTTACGGGCATAACGGACGAATTGTGTTGGGGAGTGAGCGCACATGTCCGTTAAACTTAGTTTGCTTAGGAAGGCCAGCGCAAAGACAAAAGGACGAATAAACGCAGTACACGCCACGGGCACTGAATAACCTAACAAGTCATAACAAATTTTGGCAGGGTACCGTTTGTGGTTGCGTAAGTCCATTTGCTAGACAGTGTTGCCCGAGTGCCGTCAAATCTGGCGGTTAAATTCGCCCTGCAGTTCCAGCTTTCCGGTAAGGTTCCTGTGTAAGCCGCTGTGCATTTCGCAAGCGCTCGTGCGATCCATTGTTGCAGATGTTGGAGACCTTCCTTTCGCTGGATGCACCGTTCTACAAATAACAGCTCGGACTCGTTTGAGTTTCAGAAGTAGGGAATTCACGCGCTCAGACTTCATCGTGTCTCAAATGTAGGAGATCTATGAGCAACAACGTGTTTAATAGGGAAACTGGATGGCGTCGCTGAAGTCCGGGCAATGCGTGCACCTCGTTGCGATACAACGGACTCGTTATCCCCTAAGTACGGAATATCTTCGTTGCGGCGCGTGCTGCGTCGACTACGCACAGCGACGCGTTAGCTGGGGAAACTGAATAGCGTCGCAAAAGGCGGGGCTCTCCCTCCAGATCGCTCTCGATCGTGTCTCAGTAGCGGGGGATCTCATCTGTACAGGTGAGCCTGACATGCCGAGCACGCGCGATCACGGGGACACTGGAGCGCTTGCCATCGCTGCGCGCTCTGCGTGTATACAATACATATTGCTCGGACTCGTGTCGCCCCTTTTCAATTTGTGAGTATCTTTTTTCGCATTCTCTGAGGCCTCTGGAGCTATATGCTACTGGTCGCCAATCTGAACCATGCCTTTGGAAGAATGCTGCTCCAAGCCCGAATCCGGAGGCAGACAATTTAAATCCTCTTTTGGGATCGTAGACTTCTAGCACAGGTGAGCTCCTTAACCCTTTCAGCCCTGAATTTTTTTTAACGGGTAGATAATTTTTTTCTTGTTGATATTGCTTTTTTATCACCTCAAGAGCACGAAAATATTATTTTCTGAGCATCCCATCAGTGTATGAGAAAAATAGCGCCATGTCCTATATATAGGACACCAGGGCTTAGTGGTTGTGAAGGGAAATATGATGAATTTCCATATTGCCATTTATTTTACTCTGTTTACGCCTGAAATTGTTGTGAAGCTAGCAGGCCAGCAACCATATATTATTTACTGCGTCTCAAAGGTCCAAAAGCAAGTTTTCGCGCTCGTGACATAGCGCTCTTCAATGCACTTGAATGTCCATTATCTAGTTATTGGACGCCTATACCTGGCGACAACTTTCTGTGGCAGCACAGCCAAAGCTACGTGGGCGGAGCTTCTGCACATGTGTTACTACGCCAAGTAGTCCGTTCGCGGGCGATTTCGGTCTTGGTTTCGCGAGCGCATAGAACATGTGCGTTTTCATGCGAGTATTCATGGCTCATGATGTTATTTGGAAATTTATGCAGATAGTTTATTCACAGATGTAATCGAAATCTACCACATGACTTCATATACTTAAGGATGCAGCACAAATACCTGGAATCATTGCTGAGCTCTTCTGCAAATCAAATACTATAACGCTGTGCTAGCGGTTCAAGTCCACGTGCAAAGCGAGCACCATTTGGTATTGTATACATTTCTTTTTTGGGAAAGCGATAGAATGTTTTGTATTGGGAAGGAACGCAGGAATCAGCTTTATTAAAGCGGTCGGTTTTACTTTTCAAAGAACAAAAGAAAAAGCTGCGGCCAAGCAGTAACTGCGCAATTGGAAATCTTACGCAAAATAACAAGCCATTTTCTGAATTTCGGTGCACACAGGGTCGACATCGTCGTTTTCCTACATTTGGAGACGCAATAACTTTCTGGAGACGCTCACGTTATTTTGTCAGGAGACGCGAAGGCATCGAAAGGCAGCAGATATCTTGGCCACGACCGGTCAGGAGCGGGCGTCTCACGCTTGCGATTACAAACGGCTGAAACGCGTTCCTTACTCGCGTGGTCAAGAATGCTTTTTTTTTTTCACATTAAAAATCACGCTGTCAGTCGCGTAATAGACATGAACGCGTCTGTTGCCGAGGCAAAGCTGTGCACAGGTTATTTTGTCACCGTAAATCGCTCTCATTGCAAAGCGCCAAAACGCCTCCCGCCGTAGACGCCGACGGGCACGGTGTTAGACGCAATCTTCGGCTCGATTGTATCAGAAATAGTAGGCAATCGAAATACCGACCATGTATGCAACGCAATTTATGAAATGGGCCACTTATTTTACGTACTGTTTCCAATCGCAGTTTTGCTTTCAAGCGGCTCTTCTTGCTGAAGACTTGCAGGTAGCCGTCGTCACTGTCAAGGAAGCTATCGCGATGAGAGACCCACTTGCGATGGTGGTATCACTTGCACACTTCTCTCTCGGTGATAGTATGGGAAAATTAACAAAATAATTCAAATTGCACCCCTGTCTTCGTTTCTTTCTGGTCGATGAACACAGATCACCTATATAACGGACACGCGCTTACGCTCACTTGGAAGCTTCGAGGTGCACCTGTTGCAGCCGAGCGACGCCATCTTTGTTTAGTGGGGACGGAAAACGTGAAATGGACACCAGAAAACCTGAAAACTCGAAAGAGCAAAAATCGCAAATCCTTTATGGGATAATCATTCTTGCTTTCAATGCAAGCAATCTTGAACGTAATACCTATTTCTTTTCTTTTTATGTTTTCTCTTATTACGCTAGCTACAGAGAAAATAGTTATTCAGTAAAATGTCATCAAATATTTGGTTTCAGCGTTTGTCGTCTTTTTCACCTTCCGCCGTCTTGTTTTCAACATTGCAGACTTCCGAAGAAGACGATGATGGAAAAACTACTACCTATGTTTGCACAGGTGTATTGAGGATACCACAGACACATTCTTTAGTTTTTTTAGTAATTTATGCCACAATTTATAGCAATGCTTCTTCGTGTCCTTTTTATAGGACGCCAGGGCCGAAAGGGTTAATGGCTTCTAACTCTTTTGTATGCTCGGGTCCACGTGAGAAGTCTCTATCGTGCTTTAGCAGTTCACGGACAAGAGTAGTCCTGTCTGAGAGATGCGGCACATATTTTCCGAAATATGTAACCATGCCTAGGACGCGCTGAAGCTCTTGCTTTGTCCTTGGCTCTGACATTTGAAAGACGCTGCTGATGAATTCGGGCGATGGCTGTGTGCCTTTCTCACTCATCTTATCGCCCAGAACAATTATTTCTTTCATGCCCTTTTCACACTTCTCAGCGTTTAACGTGACTCCATGTTCCTGAGCCGCGTACAGCGCAGCCCTCGAACGCTCTTTATGCTCTTTTTCATTCGAGCCCAATATGAGCCGACAAGGGTACCAATATGGGCTTGTTGGTTCATCGTAAACATGCTAGTGGCATATCACGGGAAGACACAAGGACATAAGCACTTGTGTTCGTCTCGTACTACTTCTTTGTCCTTGTTTGTTCCCGCGTTATGCTACAGCCCATATAAGCACATCATCGACGTATACTATCACACCCGAGAGGCCATCAAATACTTGCGGCATGGCCTTCTGGCACATCTCTGGCGAAGACGCTAAACCAAATTGCATGCGAAGAAATCTGAAACACCCGAATGGCGTGCTGAATGTAGCAAATGCGAGAGCTCTGTTCGTCTAACGGAATCTGATAGAAACCACAGTTGGCGTCTAATCATGAGAAGATACGCGCGCCTGTCAGCTTCGGCCTTCAATTTTTTCCCGCTTCGGCATTTCGAAGTGCTCACGCTTGAGGCATTCACAAATGTTCCGTGGATTCATAGAAATTCTCAAGAGCACCCCTTTTTTTCGAACTATAACCAAGGGACTCACCCATTCAGTCGGTTCATCAACCCTTGGGATGATGCCTACGTCGCTCATAAGCTACAACTCATCATTTAGCAGGTGCTTGAGGAGATGGGGGACTCGACGCGGAAGTCGAATAACTGGGTGCGTTCCTTGTCGATGCACTGTCTGATACGGCATTTGAACGCATCCCAGGCCGCCAAACAAGTCCGGGTAGCCTTTCATGACGCGTTCCCGAAGTGTTGCGAGTCCCGGTCCAACATGAGACAGCACTGCCGATACCTCCGCGGTGCGACGCACGAGGACAAAGTCCTTACAAGCAGGAAGTCCGAGTAGGGCACATCTTTTTAACACCACGAAAAATTTCAGGCTGACAGTCTTGCCTTGGTAAGTAACTGGCATCACTACTGTTCCAAGATGCTTGATGGATTGACCATGCAACTGCGTAGCGTCGCCTTGCTCTCCTGTAGATCGTGTTCGTGCCCTCCGAAATTCTTCAGCCAACGCACAGGAAATTACGTTTACCTGTGATCCTGTGTCTGATTTGAGCTTCACTTTTCTGTTTTTAACGGTTGCATTTATCATACATTCCGAACTCTTGCTGGCACAAACTTGCAAGACATCACACTACGCCTCCGACGAGTTGCTGCGCGTCTCTCTTACATCGTCTACCATTTTTGTCGTTCTGCAGGCCGCTGCAAAATGATTCTTCCGGCCACACTTTCTGCTTCGTTGACCGTACGCCGGGCATTTTTCCGGTTCATACCACCACTTGCACTTGTTGCAGGCTCTTTTTTGGTTCGGCGTCTTGTCCTTGCTTGACACTTTTCCTTTGCTGATGGCTTCTAGAGCTTTTCTTTCCGGAGCTTGCCACACTCCTTTCTGATTTCCTGCTATTTCTGTGGATTGCGCTGCTTTAACGGCACTTTCCAGCGTAAGCGGCTCTTTTCTGAGTAGGCGCTCTCGAAGCTGCTCGTCAGCTGTTCCGAACACAATTTGATCCCGTATCGTGGATTCCCGCAGAACTTGCAATTTTGTGCTTTTAACTGCATGTAGATTCTCCAGAAGCTTTCAAAAGGTTCGCCATACACCCGGACGCGCTTCCGAAACAAGTACCGTTCGAAAGTCTCATTCATGCGAGGCTGACAATAGCTTTCAAGCTTTTGAAGAAGCGTGGCTTCGAGGTAGAGTTCAAAACGCCGACGGAACTATATTCCTGGAAAATACGAGATCGCCCGGAAATATTCCCGGAAAATACGAGATCGCCCGGCGGGCGTAGTCCTTCCATGGCTTGTAGCGTTTAGACCATGCACTTCTGACACCATGTAACCGACGCTGAGCCTAAGCTATACTATTGGAACAGACGAACCCTGACGCGAGAGACCACACGACGCTGCGGCGTCTCATAAGCGAGTGACGGTTTATTATTAGAGCACTCGGAAGGGGACGCAGCCCAAGGTTTGCAGACAACTATGTAAGGTCCGCTGCATCCTATTTTTGAGGATGTTCTGACACATTTCTTGAAACACCCTGTCAGTTTGCGCTCGCCCAGTAAAGTCCTTGTTGGCAGTCACCGCCCGTCCTCTTGTGTCCTTCCGTTGTGCGTGTGTAAATTAACGCTGTTTCTTTAGATGAGTCCTTATCAACGAGCTCGCTTTTAAACACTTTCACGAAAAATAACAACGAAGGAATTGGCATGAAAGAAAAGCATAGGTACACTTAGTCGTGCAATTATACATAAAATTACTTATGCTTTACCTTCGTGCCATTTACTATGATGTAATCGTTGTGTGATGCAAGTGTGGTTGGTGTGCACGCAAACATCTTCGACAGAGATCTGCATGGCTGGGTGAAATAAATCGAGATACTGAAATGGCACCGGCCACATGTTTTATATAGTCCCATAGTTACGAGAGCGGTTCAATCCCTTTGTCAGCGTTTGACCGCGTCGGTCGTGGATGCAAAGTGCGCCGATTCTGTATACTTGTACTGCATATACTGCATTGCTTACTTTCTGTTAATTGCACTGAAAATGATGAGCTAGGAAAAGGCCAACGGAACAAAAGGGCTGCTCAGGCAACGGTTTCAGCTTGAACGTAAGATGATCGACGTTGCGTTTGAAAGGGCGAGCGACACGGTATGGCATCCCGGGTACTTCAAGGACCCACTAAAGTGGGGTGCCAATACCTTTGAGTACAACTTATTCGAAAGAAAGGCGAAAGTTGGGTGCGCAGAATTTCGCATGCATTGAAACACAAAGTTTGAGTGCGCGACGAACTGTCACGTAAAGCAAGATTGGAAGACGTAAAAGATAAGTTAAAAACAAAAAACTGCGAGAGTTGTTCAGTTTTGGAGTAAAAAAATATTATACTATCGCCATCCACTATACCGCACCTTAGATGGTGTCTTAATTTTGTAGCGCAAAAGAAAATAAAGAATTTTACGAGTTCGGAACCGGAAGGAAGATGTATGAGGCTCACATTGAACGGTTATTTATTGTCACTAGGACGGGCAACAAATCTTTACACAGCACAAAACATGCGGTAGAGTACTCTCTGCTTCGAAGCAACATGGAGGTGTCCAGATGTGCGAGCCACTTGAATAGAGGAAAGACCGTCAGTACCTTTCATGACTGTCCAGTAATGACAGCATTTGTTATTCAACTAAGCTGCAGAGCCTTCAAGATGTTATCCAGTAATTTGAAAGAAAATATGAGAGCGAATGCCGATTGAAAGACGCAGAAAAGCGGGGGCAGAAGCAACAATGCCCGTACGGCGGCACGGCGTGTCGAACCAGAAGTCGGTACCGACGGGTGCCGTAGCCCACAATACAGACTCACAGGACGCATGCCGCCTATACCTGCGGGGAGTCATGCCAGCCAGTGTCCTACGCATCCTGGGACCGACCCTCACACAGGACCACCGAATAACCTGGTGCCCAGCACATGCCGGAGTGGACGGCAACGAACGGGTGGACCGCCTTGCTCGAGGTATGACAGGCCGAGCCGCGGACCACTCCGCCCCAACGAACGCCCCCACACCCGGCACGCCACGAGAAATTCTGGAGTTTCAGAGATTCGGACAAAGATCCAAGGCTCCTCCCCATCCCAAGCTCAAAAGGGGCCAGGCGAGAGATTGGCGCCGACTACAGACAAACACATTTCCTCACTTGCAAAGACTACACAAGATGTACCCCGACAGACACGAAAATAAATGCCCTTGGTGTGAAGACACACCAACACTCCGCCACATCACATACGAATGCCAGATGCGCCCTGCAGGCGCCGTCTCGCCGCTAGTCAAAGACTCACAAGCAAACTGGTCGTGGGAGGCGCGACTCTCCGATCTGGACTTGGGAAGCCAGCTGGCAACCCTCGGCCAGGCCCGGCGAGCCGCAGAAGCCAGTGGGGCCCTGGAATAGGGGCTCCATCCCATCTGCACCAGGACTACCTGTGCGCATTAATAAAGTTGTTCTTCTTCTTCTTCCTTTGCGAGCGTCAGGTTTTTGCTATCCACGTACTGGCAACGTTCCCAACGAGCGATTAATGCTGCCGGGGATGTTCTGAATGTACGAAGAGATCCAGGAACAGCCTCCATCCCCAGTTTGTCTTAGTGTACACAGCAAAAGCGCCCTCTATATAGTTGACATCTCACGCTTCTCAGGGTCACCCGACCGCTCACTTTACGCGTATACAGGTCGTCCCACGTTACTTGAGCGAATACTAACAATGAAAGGCGCGTCAGAATCGGATTCAACCTAACGCATACCATTCACGCTAGCCTATAGTTACGCAGGGATTCCCCCCCCCCCCCCCTTAACTGAATCATTACGTTCAATCGCACAACTCTACTCTTTAGTTATTGGCTGCAGGCCCAAACAATGGTTTCAGAGTTGCAGATCACCTTCAGAAAATACGGGTTCAGTTGTTTCCTGTACTATAAGTCCCACGTAGTCCTTTTATCCGCGCCAGAAAGAAAGCCCGCGAAATACGAAAAAATGCACTTGATCGATTGCTTGCGTAATGCTATCGCGCTCCTCTCAATCGTGCAATCGGTGAACAAGGTCGTCTGCAGCATGACTGTGGCCAAGGAAAAGCGGCAGAGTGCTTTGATGGCGGTCGGCATACGGGCCCCCGGCTTTTGTCGAATGACGGCCATAGGCGTGCGCGGGGTTCCACTTCAGGGGGAGCGATGGTTCGTCGCAGCTCCCCCCCTCCCAATTATGTCAATGGCGCTGACAATGCGCCCCCCCCCCCCGAGTCGCAGCGCCCCCCTCCCTGTATGTCAATGTGTGGGGCTGACTTTGCCCCCCCCCCCCCTCTTAGGTGAATAGTGGGGGGCGGCCGCCCCCCCCCCCTGCCCCCCTCGTGCGCACGCCTATGATGACGGCGCAAATGCATGCGGCTCACCGAGCGCTCCCGAGGCGATAAGGCGCACATAAAACGCTGGAGGCGATCTGGTTCTCCAATCGGATGCTTGAGAAGTAGCACGATAACAGCTCGCCAGTGGTCACTCACGTGGCTTTTTGCCGCTTCGTGGGCTCTCCTTGCACGAAGTGCATGTGGATTTGCGCCAGTTGATTGGTTGCAGGATTTGCTATAGGATTTGATAGGCTGTAGGACTTGCGCGCGCGCGCACGCACGCACGCACCCCCCCCCCCCCCCCCCCACACACACACACAAATATAGATATACCAACCCTCACCCGTGGAGGCAGTCCACGATGTTGAAGAGCGGCCACTCGAGGAGCGTCCACTGCTCGAGAAACTTGTCCAACTCGAGCTCTTGAAACTCCTGGATTCCGATGACGTCGATCGGTGGGACGCTTCGTGAACCCACTGACACACAAATGCGCATAAACGGTGAGAACGTCGTCACAACAACAACAACAACAACAACGACAGCAACTGCAACAACAACAACCTTCAATGGATAAATTGTATACACTTATATTGCCGAGGAAAAAGCCCAAGCTCTTAGCGTTGGCGCGCGCTTCGGGCAGACGATCATTTAAAGAAGAATAACGTTAAGGCAGGTTATAAGAGAGAATACGCACAGAACGAGGCAAAAATAGAAGAATTAAAAATGACAAGGCACATAATACGACAACAGAAGACAAGAGAAATAGATGGAGCAGGATGATAAAAGACAGTTCATATAGAATAAGATCGATGGCAAGCGGAAAAAGATAGAAAGAGAAGACGATGAAATGACTTCTGCCTATTTTGTGATCTTCAATAATACCTCTTTCTGAGCGAGATCGTCCATAGTTAAATCCTCAGTAACCGCGTGCGAGTGCGTGTTGTCGCTTCCGTGGTCATTTCTGCCGTTAGTGTGAATTGTGTAAAACTGCGCGACAATAGCGGGAACTTGCAAAAATATGTGTTTTAAGTACTACCATAAAAATAATCATGGTAAGATTTCTGTAGGCGGCTGGGTGATGCCCGTGGTAGGCCGTGGCAGTAGCACTGGTAGGTAAGTATTGTTAGGTGCAAGAGCTCTGCGCTTTCTGGTCATTTTACGCGGAATTTTCAAAGTAATACAAATGAACAGTTTGAGGCAGATGACACCTTGAAGACGTTTGAAATAAATTAACATGTCATTGCGATTTCATCGGCCATGGTGCAATGGCGATGACCATAATCCAACGCTCCAAGAATGAGATCCAGAGTAATTTCGAGCAAGTGATTCAGACGCTTAGTGATTTCTTCTGGGTCGTTATTTATTGTAAATGCTGAATTTAGAAATACCAGATCACAGACGTGTGTTCGAGCTGGAGGAGACAAACTGTCGCGTAGAATTAGCAAAAATGTTGCTTGCAAGCTTAATGACATGCGAAGCAGGAGGAGGATGAACAGCGCTGTTGTTTGTCCCTTATCTTCGTCCTTTGTCGTTTGCGCTCCGGCCCCCTTACAAGAATGTACCGATTATCTCAGCCGTTCGCTGTGGAGCGAAAAGATACGTAAAAACTGAATCCTCTCGATAGTCTTTAAACATAGCGGAGAAATCGAATCGACCGCATCGAAACGCGCATATTGTGAGCGGGAAAGTGTGCATCAATAATAACACCAAGGTTACGATTTTCACAAACCTTTCGCAAGAATACAGAATCAATAGTAAAAAAATTATAGGCTTGCTGTTTCGCAAATGAAGGTGAAGGCTTTGATCTTGGCAGTATTCACGATGTCGTTTAGTTTTCCATACTCGAGATAAGGAATTGATACCACATTGCAGGATGCGATAGCGATAAACTTCGTGACGCTTCTTAAATTCATGCGTTCTTTCCAAATGCTCATAGAAGTAAAGAATTACGAATGGTAGGCAAAGCTTCACTGCAAATATAAAAAGAGGAGTGCATCCTTGAGGCACCCCTCTATTTGTCTTCGCCATTTGCGGTAACACAAAACTATCTACAGGAGATAGCTATGCAGGATATTGCAAAAGTGCACAGGCCTAAGAATGAGCAGTATAAGAGGCTGACTGCGTCAGAACCTTTACTAGGGTTGGAATACGTAAATGGTGTCTACCTGCTGTCTCTGAAGCACGGATGTGGAGATCTGGTTGCTGAAGCTAGCCAGATTTCAGACAGTTGAGCCACCAGAGAGAAATGCATGTTGATTTGGAATCGGAAGTCTCTTCACGCTAAATGACATTGAAGAGTTAAAGTATCGGTTCGTAGGGTGTGCGCTGATTGGGTACGCACGCATTTCTTGAAATATAACGTGCGCACCCAAGAGGTTACTGCATCGTACATGCGCAGTGCCAATAAACGTGAACGCAAAGCCTTGGGTAGCCTATTCTAAAGCTGCTTGGTATGCTGTAAGTAGCTTATTCGCTCCATTTGGTTAGTGCTATTGTGTTGCGCTTATAAGCATGATGTCGCAAATTTGATTGAGGTTAAATGCGAAAGACGTTAGTGGACCTAGATTTATATGCTCTTTAAGAGGTATGAAGATGCTCTTGGAATAATCATTCTTAGCTATACATGAATGTTCGGTATATACAGGGTGTTTCAGCTAGAAAGCAGGAAATATTAAAAAAAATTAAACATAGGCGCCACGCGTCTCCAGCTAGCGCAATATTGTTGTGAGAGATATAGAATTATTTTTTTCCAATCCGCTAAACTCGGCAATTAACAAAGATTGCTTAACGAACTTTTTAAATAGTAACACTTGAGAAAAATCTTCAAGAGCGCCAGAAAAGAGCGCCTATATATAAGAGCGCCATTTAAACTATCGGAGAGACGCCCGGCAGAAAGCAGTTTGGCAGTCTACAGAATGTCTGTCGGCACGTTGTTCTGTTTCTTTGTCGTTCTAGTTTCGGTTTCATTAAGACGATGACAGTTCGCGCCTCATTTGGTACCGATGTTCTGTGACTGCGCCGCTATGGGCGGTTCGAGGCGCATTGTAGACAAGACATTAGGCCAACATAAAAAAAAAGAAAAATGTTTTTTTTTTTTTGTCGAGCCCCACACATGTGAATGTTCTTCTAGTTTTCCCCATTCATTTTTTCTTTCAAATTCTCCGCTTCAGTGCTTATATTATATCCTATTATTTTACTCTGTTCTTAACATTCTTTTGTTTCATTTTTACTTCTTTGACCTTAAAGAGACAAAATTTAACCTTTAATTTAATAATTGTCTTTTAGAAAGAGCGTACCTTTACCAGCCCGTAGAAAGAGACGAATGAAAGCGTCTTTCAGCTGCACTAACGTGAAGCCAGGGGAGGGGGAAGCATGCAGTGTGCGCCGGTGTTTCCCAAAAAGAAAAATCGCTGCTAATGGGCAATGAGAGGCAGAAGACGCGTCCATCCACGAAGTCTTTGTGGGTGAAGCTTCAACTCATGAAATATAAGACTCGCGGCAATATGTTGTAAATAGCTTATTCGCCCCGTTTGGTTAGTGCTATTGTGTTGCGCTTATAAGCATGATGTCGCAGGTTTGATTGAGGTTAAATACGAAAGACGTTAGTGGACCTAGATTCATATACTCTTTAAAAGAGGTATTAAGATGCTCTTAAAATAAACATCCTGAGCTATATATGAATAAATGGCATATACAGAGTGCTTCAGCTAGAACGCACGAAATGTTAAAAAAATTTAACATAGGCACTCCGCCTCTCCAATTAGCGCATTATTGTTCTGAGCCATACAGAGAACATCAGAATATTTTTTTCCGATCCGCCAAGCTCGGCGATTAGCAAAGATTGCTTAATGAACTTTTTAAATGGTAACTGTTGAGAAAAATCTTCAATAGAAAAGCTGTAGCGCTTGTTCAGCAACATCGAATTTTTCAATCTATAGTAGGATAACTCCCCTGCTTAATTTTTTTCCCGGGCTTTCTTTAAAGCACGCGGATTTTAAAAATCGCGCGGCCTTTTGAGTGCTCTCAAATGTAAGTGCAACGAATTATGAGAGGCTGCTCCGCACACGAAGGTCGATTGAACAGGCTATCGGTGACTGCGATGGACGTTAAGCGACAAAAGGAGCATACCGTTTCAACAACCAAAAAAATTATTCAATTAGTCACCGATAGCCTGCTCAACCGACATTCGTGCGCGGAGCAGCCTCTGATAATTCGTTACACTTACATTTGAGGGCACTAAAAGCGCCACGCGTTAGGCGGCAGTCGCGTGGTATCTTTTAAAATTTCGCACGCTTTAAAGAAAGGCCGGGAAAAACTTAAACAGGGGAGTTATCTTATCATACACTGAAAAATTCGATGTTTCTAAAAGAGCGCTACAACTTTTGTGTTAGAGATTTTGCTCTAGAGTTACTATTTAAAAAGTTCATTAAGCGATCTTTGTTAAATGCTGAGCTTGGCGGATTAGAAAAAAAAATATTCTGACGTGCTCAGAACAATGCTGCACTTATTGGAGACACGAAGCGCCTAGGTTTAATTTTGTAATACTAGGTGGTTTTGAGCTGAAACACCCTATATATATATATATATATATATATATATATATATATATATATATATATATATATATATATATATATATATAATATATATATATATATATGTGTGTGTGTGTGTGTGTGTGTGTGTTTGTGTGTGTGTTGATCAGCACAGCGTTTGCATGCGTCCCTTTCCCAATCATATTGCGAACCTACGACTGCAACAAATGGAAATACGAACGCCCTGCATGACGGTCTTTAGGTTAGATGCGTGTAAAGACCGAAATGCGAACACAAATGTTGTAGCGATGAAATAAAATGAAACGTATCTCACCTCTTGTACTTTGAACTCAGCATAGTCATCGTTGTCCGACCAGCTTGGCCCCGCCGCTCCTGCCCAGCTCGGCCCCGCCCCTGCATCGATAGAGCTTGCAGAACACTCGGCTTCAAGCTCTTCTTTTCCACGGCAGAGCTTCTTCCTCTTCTGCGTAGGGTTTCCATATCTGTGGGCCTGGGCTTGAAAATCGTCATCCCCACTCACTGTGTCCTCGTCGTCGCTTAGGTCTCCGGGTTGGTAGCCAGGGCGTTTCCCGGCGCGTTGACTGGTCATTGTACGGCGCGCGGCTGCAGGGTCTACAGCCACTGACGAAGAACGGAACTCTCCTGACTTGTCCCCAAGAGGATCACCAACTTCGGGCTGTCCGGAGAGCCGACGACACGAACTGATGATGATGATGATGATGATGCCTCTACACATGGCTCATACCCACTCTGGGGGATTGGCCAAGAATTGTAGATATGAAGATTTAAAACTACTAAGTTAACACAAAAGACAAGCAAACACAAAAAGAACTAGTGCAATAATTATTTCTACATTCAGCCCAGACTTCTCATCCTAACTAGAAATTAGAATAATGAAATTAATGTGGTACCGAACGTCGTCTTTTTCATTGATTTTTTTTCTTATTGATTCATTGCTATTATCGGAACAGGTTTGCAATAAAGAACTTAAAAACACATTCGTTTTGTTTCCTGAAGGAAAGCAATTACAGCATCAAAAACATTCCTGTGGCTGACGCCCAAATCCGAAGCACCGAAGGTGAGAATAGCGTCTATTGTTAAAATTATCCCCAGCTTAGCACAATGAGTTTCAAGAAGTCTTTTTCTTTGTAATATATAGCGGCAACACGATAAAAAATAATGCTCTATGATTCGATTTCTGAACAAAAGTGACAGAGGGGAGATATCGCCAGACCTGCCCTGTGTGCATACAGATTCAACGGGGGCACTCGGCATCGTAATCTAGTTAATAATACTTCTAATTGTCTAGAATAACAGAGAGCTGAGCTAGTTGGTACGTATTCATTCTAAAAAGAGACAGGGCGTGCAAACACGGACACAAGAAGAGATCAGGACACCACAAACGCCGACTAACAACTGAAGAGACGCACAACGGCTGAAAAGAAAGAAGGCACGAAAACTTATCTGCGCATGCCCATGCAACCGGCGAACCTATCAATCCGGCACGCGTGGCGGTCTACGTGGAAGATAACTGTTAAGGCATTTGATTTCATCTTTATGCAAGCTAATCGACGGTTGGCTCACGCATGCGCTACCACTATTCTCGATATGCCATGCTTCAATCATCAGACGCGTTTCCTTCATTTCTATGCCGGTACAACACTGCGCATTCATCGAATTTTGGCGTGCACTTACAATCTCGACAATGTAAAGATAGATTAGATGGTGAGCCTCCTGTTAGCGATCTCTTATGTTCCAACACTTCTGTGTCCGTGTTTGCACGCCCTGTCTCTTTTTAGAACTAATTGTCTAGTTTGACACCACTGGATTTTCCATGGAAATTTTAAATGTCTAAATTCTGTCTATGAAGTTATTGATTCTGTGGCGTCTGCTCGAAGGGAAGATTTCCTATACCTAATCGCAGTTATGCTGGCCAGTACAGGAAGGAAAATTTTAAATGTCTAAATTCTGTCTATGAAGTTATTGATTCTGTGGCGTCTGCTCGAAGGGAAAATTTCCTATACCTAATCGCAGTTATGCTGGCCAGTACAGGAAGGACCGAAATTATTGGACCGTTCAATGCCGCTCTCGCTAGTGTGTCGGCCATTTCATTTATTTCTAATCCACAATGGCCAGGTACCCATAATAATTTCAAAATTTTCAACTGTGGAGGAACTAGCGTAAGGAGCGTTTTTAAGGCAATTGATTTTGATGAAGTTGTTAGAGATGTACATACTGACAGGGAATCTGTTATTATTATTGCGCAATGGTCGTTCAAATCTAGTTTTCGCAGCGCTAGTATAATTGCCGAGAGTTCCGCTTCAAACACAGGGGTGAAGTCCGGCACCGTCGTCGGCACTTCTTCCTCTAGGCTAATGCAGCGTAATGATGATGATGATGTCCTTTTCCTGATGGCGCTTAACCACTAAGGGGGATGGTCCAAGAACCGGGCGGCAGGATGCTTAGGGTAAAGACCTATGAAACTAAACAAATCTGGAAATTTAGATTAAGAATAGAATAAATGCAATAGAATAGAATAAATGCAATTGTTTAACGAGCAAGCCTGTTTCGCGTGGTTGCCACACGGTGTTGTTATCCTTGTTGTTTTCCACTGAGCATGGCACACACCCAATACAGGGTATTGGGTATTGGGTGAGTAGGGCGTATTTATCCCCTACTCACCCAATTGGCTGAGTAGGGGGTAAAATTTTCCAATATTTGATGTGAAGCAGCTTTTGCTCGGGGCTGTGTCCGGCGGTGGCGCCCGCGTTCTACCACCTAGCATAGCCATCTGAGCACGCGCTCACGCCAAGGAGAAGTCTTCTTCCTCATGTTCTTCGACCGCCTTGATGATGATACGTGCAGAGCCCTTTAGGGGCCCTGGGCTGCCGTATGCTGTCCTAGCTTGGCGTAATGCAGACAAAACCATGTGTGCTGGCACGCGCTAACGCGTTCGAGCCTGTGTAAGGGGCTGGGTAAGACGCTGTGGCCTCTCCCCTTTACACTCTCTCAGCAATCACGTGATGCCGTCTGGGAACGAGATCTGCAGACGCGCGATGAACCCGCGTGGCGTGCTCCAACAAGAGTTCGGGACGAGTAACACCAACAGCAACTACAGTAAATTCATGGTGGGCTCCACTTGCAAAAACGCGTTAACATCGGGCAAGGTGCCCCTGATGAACGGAACTTTAAGTCGACCCATGCGCTGCTTCGCATCCCCATATGGTTCCCTTTAGTGGGATATGGTGTAATTTTTTCCCTAAGTGTGTCATTCGTAGAAGCTATAATTACCTAGTGTAATGAAGCCATGTACCAATTATTGGTAATGAAATATTTAAAGCAGGCAGAATTTAGCTAGATATTACTTTAGATTGTCTGGTGAATTCCTCAATGGCGAAGAAAACATCCCTGTGGCTGTATCCCAGAGTTGTGGCTCCAAAAGAAAGTATAACCGGTTCTGATACTTCCAGGCCTAGCTTTCGAAGAGGTGGTACTATGATTCTTTTCCTCAATGCTGTGAACTGGCGACAGGATAGAAAGAAATGGCCAATGGTTTCCTCCTGAGTGCAGAAGAGGAAGCGGGCAAGTCGCTAAACATGCTACATGTAACTAAATATTGAGGGAAGTAACGCGGCAACGAAATTTCGTTATGGCTACTTATATTATTCTTCACGTGGATAGATCGCTGCGCCAGAAAAATAAGAGGAGGCGTATACTCTGGAGAAGCAGTCAATAATGGGTCTGAGAAACTTCTTTTGCTAAAGCAATTATATGGACAGTCAATTATATGGAGAGGTTTTGCCGTCACAGACATGTCTCTCCCTTATGAAGTGCGACATAATAAGATCCCTCGCGCATCCTTTGTTCTACCGCGGGTAAAAGCGCGGAAGCGGGGGCGACGAACGCGGCCGAAGCAGAGATCAAACCAGCCGGCCCATTTCCGTCACTTGGAGGGTGCATGCGATAACATCACCCCACTCGGGAGGCCTACCGTCGAGCAGAGAGGAAACGCCCCGCCCGTGTTTAACGAGCATGAAAAGACGCAAGGAGGGGAGGGTGGGAGTCGCGCGAGCGGCAACATTGAACTTTGAATTTAAGGGCGCGGTCGCGATCGTTGGCGCGCGCGCTATCTCGAGAACCATCACGAAGACCGCTCGTATACCCTTCTACGTGCTACGCTCTCCACGCGAAGTGACCGTGCGGAGTGCGTCTCTCCCTGGTGCGGCCGTATACTCTTACACCATAGTTTTGTAGTTACGCGAGATCGGATACTAAACAGTTAGCTGCGCGGCTCACTTTGTATAATACTACAATTTGTTGCTGTCGCATTCATTGCTTCGCCCTTCCGGTGAAACTGTGACCTTTTTCTGAATGTTAGTAATCGAAATCTTTCCATCGTGATGTACGCTGTTGGCGGGAAAACACGAATAATCGGCGCCAAAAGCGACGCCTTTGCTAAAAAATTAGCAATTTCATTTAACAACAAAAATTTGTGTCCTGGTACCCAGATTAAATTAATGTATTGAAGATGAGCGGGAACTAGTACCTTAAAGAGCTTTAGTATGGGCGTTTCGCGAGATGCGGAAAGAGAACAGCATACAGATAAAGGGTGGGTTATAATTGCAACTACTCTAACTGAAATACAGTGAAACCTCGGTGATACGATCACGGCTCATACGAATTTCGGGGTGATACAAATTTTTTGTTGGTCCCGGCCAAGGCCCATTGGCCTGCAATAAAATGGAGTACGGTTGTTGCGAACCGATTTTCACCCAGCGACGTTTCATACGAACTTACGCTACCGCCCATGTACGAAGAGGTGCTTTCCGCGTTGTCCGAGGAAGGCGCGCCGAGCACGTGCGAGTGCGGCAACGCAAGCGTGGGCATGCGCGCCGCACCGCCAAATCGTCAAAATCACGGTGTAAAGAAAACACGCTTCTTACGTTCAGAATAAATTTTCAGAGGCGCGTCACGGCCTCCGAGATTGTGTGCGCGAATCTTTGAGGCTCTTATGAGCCTCCGTGTGCCTTCCTGTTTAGATTACAGAGGTCATTAGCGCCATGCTTTCTTTTTCTAACGCGTCGACGCGGGCTGCTGTCGTTGTTACTGTGTTTACACGTGCCTGCCTCGTGCATAGGACATCCTATGAACGGTGGACGAGGACAGAAAGAAGGCGAGGACGGACTTGGCGAAGGAGTCAGGCCTCACAACGTCAACATGCGCGACCGTTGAGGTCGCTCTTCTGCAGGCATGGCCGTAAATCTCCCAAAAAACATCCGCAACACCTTCGCGATAACAGAATTGTAACACAGGACCGTAGTTCTGTAATTGCTTGGTCTTAATCCATCGCGTCAAAGCACTTTCTTTTTTTTTTACTTTCGCTGCAGTACTCCGATGTCATGCAAAAAAGCATACTAAAATTTGGAAGGGGTTACTGCTGTCGCGGGTCACAACCAGTGTTGTACGGAACGTCGTTCCAAGGAACGACGTTCCAGGAACTAGTTCCTTTTTGGAGGAATGGAGGAACGCCACCGTTCCAATGAGGATCGGTGGAACTGTAACGGTAACTCGTTGCGTTTACGTAGGAACGGCAGATGGAACGGCGTTCCTTCTGCAAACGTTCCTCGGCGTTGAACATGCGCACGAACGCGATGCCGAGACGAACCACGTGCGGGAGGAGCGGATGATTTTTTCTTCTTTTTGTCTCAGCCTTTCTGACAGCAATCAAGGGCCGTTCTGGAGTGTATAGACACACCTTGGATAACTTTTACTTGACATTCGAGAATCATCTAACCCCATTGTAAAGCCGCTGCCAGGAAAGGGCGCGCTATTGTTTTACCTCGGTAACTTAATTGTTCGTTCAACTGGAAAGTAGCTTGTTTTTTTTTTTAAACACGAAAGTGTTTTATGCCAGGGTCCACCAATACTTCAGTGACGTATTTCCGTCACGGAAATGACGTCGAAAAAATGTACACGATCAGATGGCAAAGAAAAAAAGTTCCGTCAACGGGCATCGAACTCACGTCCGCTCGGTCCGCAAGAACAGCTGCCGGGCGCGTTATCCACTGCGCCACGGTCACAGATCCTAGAGGCTTTACAAACGCGCCTTTTATATCTACCACTCTTCCGGTCGGCGGGGTGATGCTGCCCTCTGGGAGCGGCAAAGTAAAGTAACTCCTCATTACTGTGGCCTCTGCGATTAAATCCTGCAACGCGTTACACGTTCGTCCCATTCGGCGCGTTTTCAATAGAAGTGCAATTTTGTCAGTGCCTTAACACACCGCGATGTGGCGACCTTAACGCGATGTGGCAACCTCCATTTCTTAAGGAGGGGCTCACCCCCTCCCCCCTCGGTAGTGCAACTGTAGCACTGCGGCACCCGTTTGACAAGTGGTGGAGTTGTTTTTTTTTTTTTTAGCAGCAGTGCATTGTGCGAGGAAATTATACTCTGCAATTAATGTACTGATTTAATCGCGATTATTTGGTTGATGGGGCGTCAGCAACGCAGAACAAAACAGGTATCGTTGTACTGCTGAATACAGCTTTCCGAGACACTGAACACCACGGGCAATTAACGCCTCCTGAAACCACGGGTCACCACCCTGTTCAACAGAGCTTCTTGGCACAGCATACTGTTTGACGAAGCATTTGAGCGTGAAGCTACCTGCTCGTGAATCAATAATGGTCCACCTTGGTCTATTTAGTTTACCACTCCATTTGAATTCTCTTGGCTGTGCATTACAAGTCTGCTGTAATGCCAAAGACGCATGTATCTTGCCTACTCATTTAGTCAAATAGTAGTGAGAATACTATACACCACTGTCGTGCGTGAGGTTCTCAATCCAGTGAGTCAAGGAATGTTATTTACTTTTAGCTCACATACCTTTAAGGCATTACCTCTCGAGTTATTTTTAACAAATCGTTCCCAAGATAATTTCATTTATTGCTTGATTGGATTGGCACGTTAAGAAATGCCCGAAATGCATTCGGAATAATATAAGTATGTGTAACATTCATAAGCATTTGTTCAGTTGAAGAGACAGTTGGCTTCACTGCACTGTGATCTTCAGAAACGCTTCTCTTACGGCTTAATCTGTAGCATATATTATATATATATATATATATATATATATATATATATATATATATATATATATATATATATATATATATATATATATATATATACAGTGCAATCTCGTTGATACGATTCTGCATAACACGTCTTTAGGCCCAATACGTTTTTCCCGGCCAATATTTCTTGAAAATAATGCATTTGTCGTCCGTTTAATATGATCACATTTTTGCCCGATTTGGGTAATACGACCGCGAAAGGGGATCTTGACCGATAAATCTGAAAATCCTGCGTTTATTCTTCGGTATCCTAGGTCACACAGCGTTCCAACAACTCACCATCTTAATGCAGTTTGATACGCTTGCCGGTGCTTCGACGGCAAACCGGGCAGACCGACAGGCGGGGCGCGCAGTGTTCACACACCGAGTGTCCGCATCGGAACGCCGTGTTCCGCCTGCGATCGAAGCAGATGAGGCAGGTGGCCTCCGCCTCGAGGCGGCTGACACGGTCTCGCAGTTCTTGCAGCGTGAGGTCTGCGACGTCCCTACTCCTCTCGTCTGGAATCACAGAAGGGGCGGAACAAAACGTCGTAAAGGAGGACTATGGATGGATTGTGGCCACGTGCGTTTATATAAGGTTAACGTAAACCTAATTACAAGGGTGTTATTGCATTACCAAAACCCGCCGGGAATCTAACCCACGTCCTCGCGCTCGCAATGATATAAGGGCAGGGGTGAATACAAACACACTAACGTCTTCATCGCAATATGCTACCAGACTACCGGATGCTGGTTACAGGGAGAAACTTATGGCACCGTTTTGGAAGCTCCTATTATACGAAAGAACAAATGACTGACAAGAACACCATTATTTGACGACCTCTTAGAACGTAACGTATGAATGTGCGAACCATTTAACAGAATGAGCCAATTACACAGTAGAACACATGTATATTTATTACATTGCTAAATGAGCGTATAGCCAACATTAGCAAATACGAGCCAGAGCAAGTTCTATGTGAGTAAATACGGCAGGCTTCTCACAAACACTGAACTTCCTTTTTGAATATTCTTCAGGTTTTCATTACTTTTATTAGTTTTGTTGGCCTTAGTGTACGTCACTATAATTTTTTTTTTATGCTAGCTCGAAAAAAAAATGCTTTTTATGTGAGGACTCATAAACTGACCGAACAACTTCTCCCTATAACGCATGTCGCATTAAAATATGGCGCATAACACGTGCACAGTTTTCAACTGTGCACGTGTTAACAGTTTTAACATGTGCTTAACACTTTTCAATTTCCTGCAAACAGTTTGCTCTGGAAGGCCTGGTTGCCACCTGGAACAAAACGCTTTTGGACGCAGCAACCGGCGAGAATCGGACAAAACCACTCTTTTTATTCGGATCAGGAAAAAAGACACCAAGCGACGGGCTCTGTGGCTGTACCGAATTAGGCGGGAAAAATTTATTCCCACGAATGATACCCGTCTTTGTGAGGTAAACTTTTCGTCGAGCATTCGAAAACGTTGTTCCGAGTAATAGACAGTTATAGTTTAGCGGGCTTAGCGGAATAGCGGGTTCGAAATGCGCATGCGCAGAACGTTAAAAGACCCGTAGCGCTTACCGTAGGCACGCTATTTCAGATTTAGCGTTACCGTGTTTGCGTGGTTAACGTAGTGTACGTAAAACAAGGCGGTGGTTTTGGACGCCCGCTTCGAACTGAATTTAGCGTTGATGTGGACGGATTCACTTCTTTCGCAGCAATCGACTGCGTAGAATGGATTCGCTGGCCTCAGGTAGCTTCGACGCCCGAGAATTACGGACAACTTAGCGTAGTTCTTGAGATCGCTTCCTATTTCGAACGTCCCTAGGCCGAACTGGGAGATCGGTGTAAACGAATCTGCAACTTAAAAATTTTCACTTTTGGTGCGTGGTTCATATTTATTTACTTTTATTGTAGCTAAAAAAATGTAGTAATATTGCTGCGTGGGGGGATACAGGCGAGCATTCTCAGTTTTTTTGTTTTCACTTTTTTTTAACGCATTCACCCTCCTCTATAGGTGGCGCTACCGTCCCAGCTTGGACACAAACGTTATCCCGCTAAACTAAGAACGCGCTGTCGGCAACGAACGTTTGCGGCACGGTAACGCTCCAGTCGCCACTCCAGCCGCTCCCACGGACGAGAGTGGCGACTGGTTGAGGCAATGCGGGAGCGTATCGCCGAAACAAAACTAAAGGATGCTGGCGGTACTGTTGCGCATTCAAGTGCCACAATACGTAGAAATCAGGGAGGACGTATCCTTCTATGATTTTCCTTCTAAAACATATGAAGAGGAACGAATGCGGCGTTGCATCCCAGCAGTCAGGCGAGCACAGTATGTTCCGCTCTTGCTCTCCTGTCTAGTGGCGTGAGACTGGTTTCTAAACGGAATTGCGCGTGTCTGCTAGATTTATTCGATAGTGAGGGCCACTAGTGGAAACGGGGGCCAACGAGCAGAATTTAATCGGTGTTTTGTGGTAAATAAAAAGTACATATTATGCAGCATGCGGCATGTGTAAGTGTTTTTTCATCTGACCACCACCAAGCTCCTTCTGATGCCACCGTGTGCAGTGAATATGATACGATAGGCAGGTAGTCTACATTATTTGCAAACAGCTAAGCAGAAGGAAAGCTGTCTGTCTACGAGATGCGTACGGGGGCACGTTCGCCGAAGACACTGAACTGTTATGAGAAATACGCACGCGATGGATGCCTCCGTTGAACTTCACTTGTGCTACAGACAGAGTTCTTGTCACGAACATAACAGCGGACTACTCGAAGCTTAGTTTTCTGGAGTCAGCCCATGCGGCAAAGCTTCTTTGTGCATTGGCTGTTGCTGGCGTTTTACGTGCCAAACAAGGTATGATTATGAGGCACGCCGTAGAGTGGGAATCAGGATTAATTTTGACCGCTTGGGGTTCCTTAATGTGCACATAACTCTCAGTACGCGGGTGTTCTTTGTATTTCAACCCGATCGAAATGCGGCCACCGTGGCAGGGAATCTATCCCGCGCCCTCGAGCATAACAGCGCGTCACCATACATGCTATGCTAGCACGGTTATTTGCTTGATCAACGTCCGCGTGCATACACACCGCGGGCTGGGCATACATACCACGGCAGAAAAACATTGACGCATCTACCCCTTGCCTCTTACTTTTTTTTTACTGCAGTAGTGGGCAGCTGGTATCGACGCAGCACGTACTTATCAATGGAGACTTGTGAGCCTGCACTAGCTTGACACAAATCCCAGGACGCAACCAGAAAATGGTGACGACGGAGTCGCCACCACGGCACAGTAACTCTTCGACGGCGTATCTACAGACGTAGTCTGCTTTGCAGGGCTTCTGTTCGTTTTCCAGTGCTTTCCTGAGAAAGGAGCCTTCAGACAAAGTTATTTCTTTCTAAGCCATAGAGCAGTATTACTGGCGCAATGGCTGCTCGAGCTGTTCGCGTCAAAATGAAGCACGGGAACAGCGCACACGCTTGTGCTTACCGCGGTACAGTGCGGCCGGTCGTATGAGCGCGAGCGGCATGGCCTCCGAGATTAGCCGGCGGCGCGGAGGCCATGCGAGCGGCTGAGTTATGCCGCGACTCCCCGCCAGGCGCCATTTTTCGGCGCGCCACCTATCCAGCGCTGGTCTCCCATATTAGTCCAGCGTGTTTCGCGCGAATGTCGGAACAAGGTGCATGCACAATAACGTTGCCGGGCAACTGTTGTTGTGTTTCGCGTAAGATTGACGCATTTGGGCTCACAGATCACTGCGCCGTTGCAACTGACGTCTACAACATTTCCGGTGCAATTACTTTTCCACTGGGCTCACTTTTAATCGCTGCTTTTTTATGACGTGCATGATATTGTTGCTCTTATACATACCTATGCAACACAACACGCAGGGAGCTGCAAATTTTCTGGGAACGTTCACCGCATTTTTTTCTTCTCTACAGCGAGGTATGTGTGGCACACTTGTTTTTAAAGCTCCTGAAAGCGATTTCCAACCTCATTTCTTGAATGGCACGAAGTGTGTATAAATGAAAATTGGTGAACGCGGGGTGTCACTGGAGCCGACGTTTCGACTGGTGGACTTGTCTTCTTCAAGAACAAAAGTTGCAGCTCTGAAGGAGACAGACCCACTTGTCGAAACGACGGCCCCAGTGACACCCCGTTTTCACGAATTTTCACAACTTCACGCTTCCATTCTGCCCCGATCTTCTGCCTTACTAGAGAGTGTGTATGTTCTTTTGGGTGTAGGCTTTAGTCCTGCTTTATTAGCTTCACGAAATAGCTATCCGGTTGTACGAAATGTTTCTTATGGTTTACCTTAAGGAAAAATAATCAGGAGCTGTTCAAGAAAATTCCGGAGAAAGAGAAATGGGGCTCTAATAGCATGGGTATGTGCGCTGGTGAGGCAAGATTGGCGTAAAATAACTCTCACATGGGTCACTATGCATCTGTTGTGTGGCTGCATGTAGTTCTATATCTTTCCTTACGCATGCAGGTCACGTGTTCCAGCATTTACCGAGGCGGTCAAGAGAACTGCGAACAGCGCGGCGCCTGCGCACTCCGCTGTTCGCATTTGTTTTCATCGCGCTCGCGCCAAAAACAGACCTTAGAATCATCCTTGATTAAATTACGAGCGACTATAGCGTGTATTTATTAACTAATAGGTTACAAGCACTTGAACATATATGCCAACAGCAAAACGGGTAAGTGCCCCTAAGTTCACAATTTTAAACTTCTTTCAAACAGTTTGCTGTGGGACGCCTGGTTGCAACCTGCAATCGCAAGACTTATATAGATGCGCATACAAACTGCTGGTGGCAGGAAACCAATTTATTATCGTGAAGAGACGTCCCGGTATACCAATCAAAGAAAGGTATCCATTCATCCAGGAAGGCCCTTCCGCTTTACTGTTCGATCCACTCAGGCATCACATTCCTCTCCCAGACCTCTGACGTAGAGAAGCATGCTTATTAGCTTGCCCTTTATTCCGCTCATTGTCGCATGAACATGGTTGAAGCAGTTCAGAACAGAGCCGCTCGTTACATTTCAAGAAACTACGACAATCATTCCATTGTGATTAAGCTTGTGATTAAGTTTGCCGCGTACAATCACTAGACTTGTTCCTGAAGAAGAGCGTTCCCACTGCATTTCAGACTGCGTTGCTAGCATCAAGGGTTCTAATATGCATCTCAAGTGTTCTGATCCTATCCGGCCTTTGGTTAATTACTGTGTCGAGAAGAAACTCAGGCCAGTAGTTTCAGATAAGGAAGGGTATTTTGTAATTATGCCGGACAGTTTGTTCTCAGAAAAAGCCTTAACAGCCATAGAAAAGAATTTTAGGACGGTAAAACTTAAGCCATCGGTAGTTAGGCAACGTGCTGTCGACCTTTTGTGAAGACATAATCTTGAGAGAATAGCTTGTAATGTCAAGAAGGCCAAATCACTTACTATAGAATTGCTTTTTTTTTTCAGCCAAAACACATAAGAACGAGATTCCGTTTCGAGCAATCGTTTCAGAGCAAGGCACCTGGCAAGTCGCTGTAACTAGTTATTTGCAGAACTGCTTAACCTCCGAGTTTTTCAGACCCTTTTCGTATGCGTAATTCTCAGGCGCTAGTTCAGTTCCTCTCAGAGGAGAACCCCGGCTGTTGTAAGGCCTTTAGTATGGATATTGAAGACCTGTATTATTCTTTGCCGCATGAGGACTTGTTAAAATGTGTTAATGAATGTATTAACGAACAAGAGCACCAGACGGTTTTCCCCGAAAATGTGGTGTTTCTACCGGGGCATTTCTAGAAATCCTTTCCATGTATTTAAAGTCGACGCTGGTAGGTTGGAAGGAAGGCGTTTATGTGCAGAAATCAGGGATATGTATTGGTTCTAAAGTTGCTCCGGTTCTTAGCGATTTATACCTTAGCAAGATTGACAATCTTTTGGAAGGCGCCTTAGGGAATTCGGTTATTAAGGTTTTTCGTTATGTGGACGATTACTTGATTTTTTGTAGTGGTGAGGACTTTGAAAAGATGGTAACTTCCGTGAGCGAAAAATTTGAATTAAACGGAGGAGGGCTGAGCTTTACTAAAGAGGTGCCTCAGAATAATGGAATACAATTTCTAGACATTTTCTTAACGTTCCAGAAGAACCACGTGTGTTGGCAGTATTCTCCTAGATCTTCGAAACCGCTGTTAAATTTTTCGTCAAAGCACTCGAAAGTTGTAAAAAACGGCATCGCCATGTCCTGCCTTAAGTCAGCCCTCACCAAGTCGTGTGAGCACAAAATGAGTGATAGCTTTAACGCACAGGTTACACGTCTTTTAGATGTAGGGTATCCTCGTGATGCAGTGGCCACGGTCGCTGAACGTTTAAAGAAGTCTATTGTGTCAAGTCCGAGCATGGTTGCAGAAAGCGATAGCAAGAAACGTGTGGTAGGTATACCGTACATTGATCGCGTATCTCACAGGCTAAAGAAAGTAGGAAGTTCATCGCGTATCTCACAGGCTAAAGAAAGTAGGAAGTAGATACGGCGTTAATGTTGTTTTCACGGCTGCCAATAAGCTAGGTAAGATTTGTGCCGCTGTGCAGAGGAAGAATGAGGGAGTAAAAGACAAGAAGCGGACCGATATTTGTTTCGTAAAACACACCAACAAATTCACTGATTGCCGTACGAGTGTGGTGTATAAGATCCCTTTCAGCTGCGGCCGCTTCTACGTAGGACAGACGGGCCGATGCATCAACCAGAAATTGTTGGAACATAAGAGATCGCTAACAGGAGGCTCACCTTCTAATCTATCTTTACATTGTCGAGATTGCAAGTGCACGCCAAAATTTGATGAATGCGCAGTATTGTACCACCATAGAAAGGAAGAAACGCGCCTGATGATTGAAGCATGGCATATCGAGAATAGTGGTAGTGCATGCGTGAGCCAACCGTCGATTAACTTGCATAAAGATGAAATCGAATGCCTTAACAGTTATCTTCCACGTAGACCGCCACGCGTGCCGGATTGATAGGTTCGCCTGTTGCATGGGCATGCTCAGATAAGTTTTCGTACCTTCTTTCTCTTCAGCCGTTGTGCGTCTCTTCAGTCTCTTCAGACTTCTTTCTTGTGTCCGTGTTTGCACGCCCTGTCTTTTTAGTATTTATTTAATTCCAATCAGGTATAAAGCTGGTTTTAATTGCAGCACCGCGTGGTATATATTGCGGCTCAATGTCGACCAAACCGAAGAATTTCCGAAATTCGCGATTCTTTTTCTCGTAAGGTTAAAGGAGCACTGACACAAAATTTTGCACCTTGTTTTTTTTTTGTTGCAATAGATAGCTTATGATCCACTTATCACGGCTGCAAACCTCGTTTGCGCGAGTGCGCGACGGTTATTTATTTAGAGACGTTCTTAGAGCGCCCAGTCGCAGTTTCGGTTTCAGAGAGCACCGAGCTAGGCAGCACTACTCCCGGAGGACGAGCTGACACAGCTGGCCACGTGACCACGCAAAATTGTGACGTAGGCGGCGCCCGAGCGTGGGTGCGGTGGGCGCCGAACCAGGTCAAGCGGCGCCAGCTATGGAGGATTAGAAACAACTAACAAACGTGTAATCTATGTCCTCCGAGCATTCGGAAGCGCCCATCTCGACTCGCTAAGCTCACAGCATCGATTATTTGACTATGGCTCTCAAGAACGGCGCCAAATCGGGACGAATACATTGCTGTGGAAGCTTAAGGACATGAATCTAAAGCAAATGGAAGCATCAGTTCGGAACTTACACGTTACAGAGCGCACGGCGGCCACTTGATAGATTCGAAGTGGACGACAACCGCTTTTGGCAGTGCTGCCATGTTTTTCGGAGGCGCGAATGCCTCGCCGGCGAAGCTTGCCGTGCTAGTTGGACAGCTCTCGCGCGTGCGGCGACGGCCGACGTTCTGCGGCACCGCGCCGTTGCGGCAGGCTTGCCGCTAGCGTGAGCGGGCCATAACATCTGCCAACGGGAACGACGAGCGAACAGCGGAAGAGAACGCAACTAGCACACGCAAAGCCGCAGGCACGGAGGAAGAAATGGCAGGTAGCACGGCACAAGCGCAAGGTCACAACCAGCCACCAGCCAACACAAACTCGTGACGTCGGTTTGTTTACACATCCGCCGCGTTGATGTCGGCGTCGCGAAGCGCTCGCATCTCGCTCAGTCGCGCGGCATGCACTTTAAAATTGATTTTAAATATGTTCTAGGCTATATTGGCCCTTGACATTTCGTAGACGTTGTGTACGGCTCCACATACATCTACTTCACTCATTATCTCGCCTTCGAAATTTTGTGTCAGTGCTCCTTTAACAAACTTCATTGGTCTGCAAATATTTTTAACGCAAAATATACCTTTCGTAGAGTAAGTTTTCATTCCTCAGATATTTACAGACTGCGCAATAATAAAAGAGAAAAATGCAAACAGAACAGTTTGGCAAGATTTCTGGAGGCGCATTTGGCACAAACGTTGCAGTAATAGTATTGCGCATCGAACACCTTACACAAACACCTTTGCTTAATATATTAAGCAAAATTGGTAGTGAAACGAAAAATTGTACTGAGAATAAATTTTCTGACAAACATCAGTCAGACCACATTCTGCGGCATTCGGAAGGCTCCCACGTCACCAAAACATTTCTTCTTTTTGACATATTCCAGAACTGAAGTGTTTTAAATGCAATAAATCAGCATAATTTTTTTCAAACACATTTGAGACGGTCGTCCAAATAGCTAGGACGTTTGGCGTGGAATGACCCTAGTTTAATAAAGGCTTGGTGCGCTAGACCACTCCGCTTAAAATGTCGCCGCCAATATCTTGAGACAAAGCATAAATATTTATGTTGCACTCTTATTATTTTTGTGGGCGCGTTTTCAGGTCAGAAACCGATACCTACAGTCACGTTTCTCAAATATATCTGACGCAACTTCCGACGAATTAAGAAGCAATTTTTCTTACATCCTGTTGTGAAACTGCTTAAGCAGGGAATAGGTTTAACGTGCAGCGCGGCATATACAAAGGACTAAGAAGGGGACGATACGAGCTGTGGTCACTTACTGGTGCCAGGGCGTGCAGCTAAGCACGGGGCCGAGATTGACCGCCGGGGCAGCACAGCAGCGCGAGGCCAGTCATCCTGAAAAAAAAAGAAAAAATAAGATGGCATATATTACCATTTGTGAACCTACTGCAACGCATAAGTTATACGTGAAAGCGTGTAAGGGATGTTCTTATGCTATCATTAACAGAATTATCAAAGAAAGCTTTTCTGCGGTATGTGCCATGGTGCGCGAATACTGGTGGCACACACGCGACAATACGCTCAGCCTCATCGCGGTTGTTTCCGTCGTTCTTAGCGCCTAAAGCGCCGCACATTCTGTTAGTAAAACTTAAAAGACCGTCCGTGCTATAGCACTGGCAGGGAAGACTCCGTCATGCCGCAAGGTTTAATCTTGACCTCCGATATGAGTTACTGATAAACATTCACTCGAGCTTATTACCACAGCTACTGCAGGCAATAAAACGTGATTTTTAGAGTTTCTAAACGATGGAGGCTCAAAGTCAGTTCTATTGAAGGAAAGGTAGCCGGGTGATAACTACCGCAACGAACGCAGAAAGCGCGCATACAATAACGCGTACGCTCACTAATTTCAAAATGAAACACATATCGACACTTCGGCGCCCGTGCGGTGTACCTTACACACACACACCTAAATGCGTTGCAAGCGCTATAATGCATGCACGTGAAAGAACGCTTCCGAATAGATGAAAGGGCGGGGGCCGCCTCTCGTTTAGCCTATGCATTATGTGCGACGCCTCTCCAAAACACTGACAGAACAAGTCCTATTGTTTAATGCCTATAGAGAACTAGTTGTAGTTTTAAATATGGACTTTTTTTTTGCTCTATTTGGTATCGATGTGAGAGCATCTGAGAAATGATGCATTTTACCAATGTCACTGATTCTGGCGATCCTTTTTAGCGTTGCTTGAAGTTTCCGGTTTCACCCTCGAAGCTTGCTCGATAACATCTGGGAAGCGTTCGTTTCTGATGCAATCACGCAACACAATTTTGGCGAGGTGGCCGTCCTTCTCAGGAGATGACGTTGCGTCATACCTCAGCCTTGACGGCGTAGCATGCAGGGACGTGAAAGAGCACCGTACGGTGTGAACTACAAGATGGCCCGTATGAAAGGGAATCCACGGGTGCTTCTTCGCATAGAAAAATGACAACACCTCTCCTAGCCAAAGAGCGATTAGAAAGCCATTATAATGATGATACGCAAAAGCTTTTACGGGCATAACGGACCACTTGTGTTGGGGAGTGAGCACACATGTCCGTTCAACTTAGCTTGTTTAGGAAGGCCAGCGCAAAGACAAAAGGATGAAGAAACACAGTAGACGCCACGGGCACTGACTAACCTAACATGTCATAACAAGTGTTGGCAGGGTTCCGTTTGGTGTTGCATAAGTCTGTTCCTTGACTCCTTGCAGTTCCACCTTTTCCGTAAGGTTCCCATGTAAACCGCTGTGCATTTCGCAAGTGCCTGTGCAATCCGTTGTGTCAGACGTCGGAGCTGTTCCTTTCGCTGTATGCACCCTTCTACAATTAACAGCTCGGACTCGTTTGTGTTCTAGAAGTAGGGAATTGACACGCTTGGACTTGATCGTGTCTCAAAAGTAGAAATCCACGCGCAACAACGCGTTTACCGGGGAAACTGAATGGCGTCACTGAAGGCCGGACACTGCGTGCGTGCGCCTCGTTGCGATACATCGGACTCGTTGTCCCCGAACTTCCGAATATCTCCGTAGCTGCGCGTGCCGCGTCGATATACGCACAACGACGCGTTTGCTGGGGAAACTGAATAGCGTCGCAGAAGGCTGGGCGCTTCCTTTAAAGGGCCCCTCACCAGGTTTGACAATTTTGAGCTGACGAGCGCAATGCATGCACTGAGCGTTCACAATTGCGCCTGCCAAAATTTGAACGCTACGCGCCGCGTAAATGGGTCAAATTTCAAGCTGAACGCTGCTTGCCCTTCTCGCGGCCGCGCGCCTAGAGAACGAGGGGATGACGTACATGGTGGAATGGGTGGAATTGCCCTACGTATACTCGCGGACAACTTTCTGTGGCAATGAAGCGAACGCTACAGAGCCACAATGCCCGCATCCTACCGCTAATAAATGTAGTCCCACAATTGCGTCCGTATTTTCTGCGTGAGATATATAAAATATTCCTTCATTTTCCACATGTAGCTTTTTGAGACGGAACGCAGCGCTCACAAGCGAGATATATGTATTTCTTTTACTTTATACGTTGTCACTTTGCGTTTTTGCGTGCTTGAAAAAGTCGCGCCTTTTACCCGTACCTGAGACGCTAAGCAGCGTTTGCGTCGACATGCAACGCTAGCCATCACTTTCTACGGCGTTGCGAGACGCACGCCAAACCAGACTATAGCAGTACACGTGCAGACGCTCCGCCCCCGTAGCTTTCCCTTCATTGCCACAGAAAGTTTTTGTCCCCGATTATAGATGACAGTGCTGTGACGTAGCTCCTCTAAATAGACGACGGTGCTCTGACGTCGCCAACAGTAGCACGTGACGCTGCGATAAGTATTTGACACGACGTGTAGATTGTGTAATTTGTTGCTTGAATGGATGAATAAAACTTGAAAGCAATAATGAAACACACAAAAAGAATGTGTGCGTTTTCTTTTTTTTATTTTTTACTGCGAATCGCAACGTTTCGCACGCGTTCGTATTCTGGCGCTTTGCGCATCGTGCAGACGTCACCCTTTACAATTTTCTACCGCGTTCCAGTGCTCATTAGGCTCATTTATCCTCCCGCGTCTAACTAGATGTTCACGCGGCACACCGCTAGTCTAGCGTCCGTATACAAATATCGCAGCTTTCGTTCTCAGTCGAAAGCCAAGTGATCGGCGAGGGCGCATTCGGCATAACTTGCAGAGATGAAGTGCAAAGAACGCCGCCACAACACCGCTCGCGTGTCGGGGGCTCTGGCTGGTTCGGGCACGTCATGCGCTCGTGACATTGTGTGCGCATGACGTTTTCATGCGTACGCGTTATGTGATCCACCTGCTCGAGTGCCGAAGAGGGCAGGGAAGGGATTTGGCTCCCGAAGGCTACACGGGGCGAGCGGCAAGGGTTTGCTGCTCGCCTCCTCGCATCTGGTTTTGCGCCGCTACAAATTATTGTTTTTCTCAGCTTCTAACGGACCGATTAGAAAAATTCTTGTGGCATAATGATCTTTACTGGGCTCGCAACAACTTCCAATGTCTAACTAAAATTCGTTATGTCACCCGTTGAGCGGCCCTTTAACAGATCGTGCTCGGTCGTGTCTCAGCAGTGGGGGATCTCATCTGTACAGGTGAGCCTGCCGTGCCGACCACGCGCGATGACGGGGACACCGGATCTCTTGCCTTCACTGCGCGCTGTGTGCGCATGCAATGCATATCGCTCGGATTCGTGCCGCTCCTTTTCAATTTGTATCTTTTTTCGCATTCTGTGAGGCGTCTGGAGCTATATGCTACTGGTCGCCAATCTGAACCATGCCTCTGGAAGAATGCTGAGCCAAGCCCGAATCCTGAGGCAGACACTTTATATCCTCTTTCGGAATCGTAGACTGCAAGCACAAGTGAGCCAGTTATGGCCTCCTTAATGGCTTTTAACTCTTTTGTACGCTCGACTCCACATGATAAATCTCTATCGTGCTTTAACAGTTCACGGAGAACAGAAGTCCTGTCTGAGATAAGCGGCATATATTTTCTGAAATACGCAACCATGCCTATAGGATGTGCTGAAGCTCTTGCTTTGTACTTGGCTCTGACATTTGAAAGACGCTGCTGACAAATTCGGGCGATGGCTGTATGCCTTTCTCACTGATCTTTTCGCCCAGAAAAATTATTTCTTTCATGCCCATTTCACACTTCTCAGCGTTTAACATGACACCAAATTTCTGAGCCGCGTTCAGCGCCCTCAAACGCTCTTCATGCTCGTTTTCATTTGAGGTTCATATGAACACATCATCGACGTATACTCCCACACACGCGAGACCATCAAATACTTGCGACACGGCCTTCTGGTACACCTCTGGTGCAGACGCTAAACCAAATGGAATGCGAAGAAATCTGAAACGCCCGAATGGCGTGCTGAATGTAGAAAGGCGAGAGCGTCTAACGGAATCTTATAGAAACCAGTTTGCGTCTAATCTTGAGAAGTTACGCGCGCCTGTCAGGTCGGCTTCAATTTCTTCCCGCTTCGGCATTTCGAAGTGCTCACGCTTGAGGCATTCATTAATGTTCCGTGGATCCATACAAAATCTCAGAGCACCACTTTTTTTTTTTCAAACTATAACCAAGGGACTCACCCATTCAGTTGGTTCATCAACCCTTGCGATGATGCCTACGTCGCTCATACGCTGCAACTCATCCTTTAGCGGTTCTTGAGGAGGCGGGGCACTCGACGTGGGTGTTGAATAACTGGACGCGTTCCTTGTCGAAGCACTATCTTATACGGCGTTCGAACGCATCCCAAGCCGCGAAACACGTTCGGGTAGTCTTTCATGACGCGTTCCCGAAGCGTTGCCTGTCCCGGTCCCACATGAGACAACACTGCCGATACCTCCGCGGTGCGACGCACAAGGTCAAAGTCCTCAGACGCAGCAAGTCTGAGTAGGGCACATCTTTTTACTACCACAAAAAATTTCAGGCTCACAGCCTTGCCTTGATAACTGGCATCACTACTGTTCCAAGATGCTTGACGGCTTGACCGCTGCAGCTGCGTAGCGTCGCCTTGCTCTCCTGTATATACCATTTGTGGCCTCCGAAATCCTTGAGCCAACGCACAGGAATTAAGTTTACCTGTGATCCTGTGTGTACTTTGAGCTTCAGTTTGCTGTTTTTCACGATTGCGTTTATCATCCATTCCGAACTCTTGCTGGAACAAACTTGCAAGACTTCATACTGCGCGTTCGACTAGTTCTTGCGCGTCTCTTCCACATCGTCGACCATTTTTTTTTCGTTCTGCAGGCCGCTCCAAAATGATTCTTCGGGCCACACTTTATGCGTCGTTGACCGTACGCCGGGCATTTTTTGGTCCATGCCACCTCTTGGACTGGTTGCAGGCTTGTCCGGCGTCTTGTCCTTGCTTGACACTTTTTCTTTGCTGATGGCTTCAACAGCTTTTGTTTCCGGAGCTTGCCACACTCTTTTCTGATTTGCTGCTATTTCTGTGGATTGCGCTGCTTTAATGGCACTTTCCAACGATAGCGAGTCTTCTCTGAGAAGGCGCTCTCGAAGCTGCTCGTCAGCTGTTCCTAACCCAATTTGATCTCGTATCATAGATTCCCGCAAAGTTCCGAACTTTCAGCTCTGTGCTTTTAACTGCAGGTCTCTCAAGAAGGTTTCAAAAGGTTCGCCATCCGCCTAAACGCGCTTCCGAAACAAGTACCGTTCGAAAGTCTAATTCACGCTAGGCTGGCAATAGTTTTCAAACTATTGAAGACGCGTGGCTTCGAAGTATATAGAGTTCAAATCACCGGCGAAACTTACGCCAGTTCTCAGCGATATTCCTGGAAAATACGAGATGGCCCGGCGGACGTTCCTTCCATGGCTTGAAGAAGCTTTCACACCGTGCCCTTCTGAGACCATGTAACCGATGCTGGGCCTAAGGAACAGACGAACCCAGTCGCGAGAGGCGACACGACGCTGTGTCGCGTCTCATGAGCGAGGGCCGGTGTATTATTAGAGCACTCGGAAGGGGACGCAGCCCAATGTTGCCAGAAAACTATGTAATGTCCGCTGCATCCTTGTTTTTGAGGATGTTCTGACACATTTCTTGAAACACGCTGCATATTTGTGTTCGCACAATAAAATCCTTGTTGGCAGTCAGCGCCCGTCCTCGTGTGTCCTTCCCTTGTGCGTGTGTAAATTGGCGCCGTTTGTTTAGATCAATCCTTATCAACGAGCGCGCTTCTCAACACTTTAGAGTCACGAAAAATATCTACAAAGGAATTCACATAAAAGAAAAGCATAGGTACATTTCGTCGTGCAATTATCTATAAAATTACTTATGTTTCACCTTCGTGCCACTTACTCTGATGTAATCGTTGTTTAATGCAAGTGCGGTTGGTGTACACGCAACATCCTCGTGGCTGGGTGAAATAAATCGAGAAACTGAAAGCAAACCGGCCACATGTTTTATATAGTCCCAACGTTACGAGAGCCGTTCAATCTCTTTCTCATGGTTCGACGGCGTCGGTCGTGGATGCAAAGTGAGCCGATTCAATGCACTTGTACTGCATATACTGCATTGCTTACTTTCTGTCAAATGCACTCAAAATGCTGAGCGAGGAAAAAGCCAACGGAACAGAACTGCTGCTCAGGTAACGGTTTCAGCTTGAACGTAAAACTATCGACGTTGCTTTTGAAAGTGCGAGCGACATGGTATGGCATCCCGGGTACTTCAAGGCAGTGTTGTACGGAACGGTGTCCCAAGGAACGACGTTCCAGGAACTAGTTCCTTTTTGGAGGTACGGAGGAACGCCACCGTTCCATTGAGGATCGGTGGAACTGTAACGGTAACTCGTTACGTTTACGTAGGAACGGTAGAGGGAACGGCGTTCCTTCTGTAAACGTTCCTCGGCATTTAACAGGCTCACGAACGCAGCACGTCGTGCAGCCGACGCCAGCCGACATTAACCAGAGCTGAACACTACTTGCAGTATCCGAGCACGTGCCGCAAGCCACATGCTGATAGTATAGTTGTAAACACGGTAGGCCTCCGTCAGTATTCACCGCTATGCGCTCTCTTAACGATCGGCAGACTTATCGTAACGTGTTAAAGGCAGACGGGGAGATGGATAGAGATAGCGTACAGTATCCCAAGAACGCTCGCGCGCTTAAAACCCGTACGTTCTTCCTTTAGAGCCTCTTGTCATACTCGGGCCTTAAAGTCAGAGGGCGGCCCCCCCCCCCCCGCCCTCCATTTTTTAAGGAGGGGCTTGGCCCCCCCTCGGCAGTCCAACTGTGGCGCTGCGGCACCCGTTTTGACAAGTGCTGGAGTTGATTTTTTTTTTTTTTGGGGGGAGGCAGCAGTGCATGTGCGGGGAAATTATACTCTGCAATTAATGTAATGGTTTAATCGCGATTATTTGGTTGATGGTGCGTCAGCAAAACGGAACAAAACATATATCGTTGCACTGCTGAATACAGCTTACCGAGGCACTGAACACCACGGGCAATTAACGCCTCCTGAAACCACGGGTCACCACCCTGTTCAACAGAGCTTCTTGGCACAGCATATACTGTTTGACGAAGCATTTGAGCGTGAAGCTACCTGCTCGTGAATCAGTAATGGTTCACCTTGGTCTATTTAGTTTACCACTCTATTTGAATTCTCTTGGCTGTGCATTACAAGTCTGCTGTAACGCCAAAGACGCATGCATCTTGCCTATTCTTTTAGGCAACTAGCAGTGTAAATAAAATATAGCACTGTCGTGCGTGAGGTTCTCAATCCAGTCAAACAGCGTTCCAACAACTCACGATCTTAATGGAGTTTGCGAGGCCTGGCGGTGGGTCCTCGGCACACCGGGCACATTGACAAGCGGGACGCGCAACGATCGCAGAGAGAGTGCCCGCACCGGAACACCGTGTTCCGCCTGCGATCAACGCAGACGAGGCACGTTGCGTCCGCTTCGAGGCGGCTGACGCGGTCCCCGAGCTCTTGCAGCGTCAGGTCTGCAACGTCCCTGCTCCTCTCATCTGGAATCGCAGAAGGGGTAGAACAAAACGTCGTAAAGGAGGACTATGGATGAATTGTGGCAACGTGCGTTTACATGAAGTTAACGCAAACCTAATTACAATGGTGTTATTGCATTTCCAAAACCCGCCGGGAATCGAACCCACGTCCTCGCGCTCGCAACGATATAAGGGCAGGGGTGAATACAAACACACTAACATCTTCATCGCAATATGCTACCAGACTACCGGATGCTGGTTACAGGGAGAAACTTATGGCACCGTTTTGGAAGCTCCTATTATACGAAAGAAGAAATGACTGTCAAGAACACCATTATTTGATGACCTCTTAGAAGGTAACGTATACATGTGCGTACCATTTAATAGAATGAGCCAATTACGCAGTAGAACACATGTATTTTTATTACATTTCTAAATGAGCGTACAGCCAATATTAGCAAATACTAGCAAGATCAAGTGCTATGTGAGTAAATACGGCAAGCTTCTCACAAACATTGAACTTCCTTTTTCAAAATTCTTCAGGCTTTCATTACTTTTATTGGATAGTTTGTTGGCCTTAGTTGGATAGTTTGTTGGTCACTATCATCTTTTTTCTTTATACTAGCTCGAAAAAAATGCTTTTATGTGAGGACTCATAAACTTACCGAACAACTGCTGCCTATAACAACACACGTCGCATTAAACTATGGCGCATAACACGTGTACAGTTTTCAACTGTGCACGTGTTAACAGTTTTAATATGTGCTTAACAGTTTTCAATTTCCTGCAAACAGTTTGCTCTGGAAGGCCTCGTTGCCACCTGGAATTAAACGCTTTTGGATGCAGCAAGCGGCGAGAATCGGAGAAAACCGCTCTTTTTATTGGGATCGGGGGGAAGAAAAAGACACCAAGCGACGGGCTCCGTGGCTGCACCGAATACGGCGGGAGAAATTTGTTCCCACGAATGATACCCGTCTTTGTGAGGTAAACGTTTCGTCGAGTATTCGAAAACGTTGTTCCGAGTAATAGACAGTTATAGTTTAGCGGGCTTAGCGGAATAGCGGTCTTAGCGGAATAGCGAGTTCGAAATGCGCATGCGCAGAACGTTAAAAGACCCGTAGCGCTTACCGTAGGCACGCCATTTCAGATTTAGCGTTACCGTGTTTGCGTGGTTAACGTAATGGACGTAAAACATGGCGGTGGTTTTGGACGCCCGCTTCGAACTGAATTTAGCGTTGATGTGCACGGATTCACTTCTTTCGCAGCAAGCGACTGTGTGGAATGGATTCGCTGGCCTCGGGTATCTTCGACGCCCCGAGTATTACGGAAACAATTAGCGTAGTTTTTGAGATCGCTTCCTATTTCGAACGTCCCTAGGCCTAAACTAGGAGATCGGTGTAAACCAACGTTGGTGTAAACGAATCTGCAACTTAGAAATTTTCGCTTTTGGCGCGTGGTTCATATTTATTTACTTTTATTGTAGCTAAAAAAAATGTAGTAATATTGCTGCTTGGGTGGATACATGCGAGCAATCTCAGTTTTATTTCTTTTCACTTTTTTTTAACGCATTCACCCTCTTCTGGGTGGCGCCACCGTCCCAGCTTGGGCACACAAACGTTATCCCGCTAAACTAAGAACGCGCTGTCGGCAACGAACGTTCGCGGCACGGTAACGCTATTCCCTTAACCCCCGCTATCACGCTAACGATAAACTATAACTGTTTACGTCGCCTCTATATTAGTGCAGCGTGTTTCGCGTGAATGTCGGAAGAAGGTGCATGCACAGTAACGTTGCCGGGCAACTATTGTTGTGTTTCGCGTAAAATTGACGCATTTGGGCTCACCGGTAACGATCACTGAGCCGTTACAACTGACGTCTGCAACATTTCCACTGCAATTACTTTTCCACTGGGCTCGCTTTTAATCGCTGCTTTTTATGACGTGCATGATATTGTTGCTCTTATACATAGCTGTGCAACACAACACGCAGCGAGCTGCAAATTTTCTGCGAACGTTCACCGCATTCTTTTTTCTCTACAGCGAGGTATGTGCGACATACGTGTTTTTAAAGCTCCTGAAAGCGATTTCCAAACTCATTTCTTGAATGACAAGAAGTGTATATAAATAAAAATTCGTTAACACAGGATGTCACATGCAGCCAACATTTCGACAAGCCGAATTTTCTTTTTCAAGAACAAAAGTTGCAGCTCTGAAGAAGACAGAACCACTTGTCGATACGACGGCCCCAGTGACCCCCCGTTTTCACGAATTTTCACAACTTCATGCTTCCATCCTGTCCCGATCTTCTGCCTTATTAAAGAGTGTGTCTGTTCTTTTGGGTGTAGGCTTTAGTCCTGCTTTATTAGCTTCACGAAAGAGCTATCCGGTTGTACGAAATGTTCCTTATGGTTTACCTTAAGGAAAAATAATCAGGAGCTGTTCGAGAAAATTCCGGAGAAACAGAAACGGGGCTCTAATAGCATGGGTATGTGTACTGGTGAGGCAAGATTGGCGTAAAATAAATCTCACATGGGTCACTGTGCATCTGTTGTGTGGCTGCATGTAGTTCGATATCTTTCCTGACGCATGCAGGTCACGTGTTCCAGCATTTACCGAGGCGGTCAAGAGAACTGCGAACAGCGCGGCGCCTGCGCACTCCGCTGTTCGCATTTGTTTTCATCGCGCTCGCGCCATGAACAGACCTTAGAATCATCCTTGATTAAATCACGAGAGACTATAGCGTGTATTTATTAACTAATGGGTCACAAGCACTTGAACATATATGCCAACAGCAGAACGGGTAAGTGCCACGCAGTTCGCAATTTTAAACTTCTTTCAAACAATTCGCTGCGGGACGCCTGGTTGCAACCTGGAATCGCAAGCCTTATATAGATGCGTATACAAACTGCTGGTGGCAGGAAACCAATTTATTATCGCGAAGACACGTCCCGGTATACCAATCAAAGAAGGGTATCCATTCATTCAGGAAGGCCCTTCCGCTTTACTGTTCGATCCACTAAGGCATCTTATTCCTCTCCCAAACCTCTGACGTAGAGAAGCATGCTTATTAGCGTGCCCTTTATTCTGCTCATTGTCGCATGAACATGGTTGAAGCAGTTCAGAACAGAGCCGCTCGTTACCTTTCAAGAAACTACGACAATCATTCCATTGTGATTAAGCTTAAACTCGATTATTCCTTCCAATGATTATCCATTCGCCGTCAAACGTCTTTGCTATGTCTATTTCACATGTACATCTACAGTAGCAAAATATCGTCGTTACGCCTTGAATGCCCCACTTCACATCACGCTGTTTACATAATCACCACAGCTTCACACGCAGCTTTGGTAACACGAATACGTTTAGTTAACACATCAGCACCACCTCTGATAGCGACCTTAACATAACATGTTTCGACTCAAACTCGAGGTGCATTTTCTTACAACAGCGTCGTAACATTGTTTTATCGTTTAACGCTGTGTTTATTTTTACGAAGTGTCGCGCTTTTTTTTTCCTTAAAGTGCTGTAATCTGCTGTTGTATCAGCTGTTTAATTTCGCTAACGTACTGCTTTGTTAATTTTGTCGCGCGGTATTTTTCTTGTTTCTAATTATTCGCTTACATTGTAACCCTGTTACCTAAAAGTTCACTTGTTATTTCATTGTAACCGCTCTTACTTAATGCATTTAGCCTTGTAAGGTATTTTTCAATAAATAAATCAGCAAATAAATCTCTTAACGGACCCGTTCAAGTGGCGCCATGTTAAGCTGATAACAACATTGCAATTTTTATCCGTGAGAACTAAACGAGCAGTGCTACGTTAAACTCAACGCACGAAAACGACTGGGCTGGTGCATCGGACGTTTGATAACGTCGTTGATTTCATGTCACGACATAGGAAATAGAAAGGCAGAAGGCAGGGAAGTTAATAACCAGAAATGCTTCCGGTTGCCTACCTTGCACTGGGCGATTGGGGAACCGGATTACAAATATCTGTGTGTGTGTGCGTGCGTGTGTGTGCGTGTGTGTGTGTGCGTGTGTGTGTGTGTGTTCCTGTGTGTGTGTTTCTCCGTGAAACTAAAATATTATGATAAAACTCATCATATAAAAAAACTGAGAGATGTGGCACATTTTCCGAAATACGTGACCATGCCTAGGACGCGCTGAAGCTCTTGCTTTGTACTTGGCTCTGACACTTGCAAGACGCTGCTGATGAGTTCGGGCGATGCCTGCATGCCTTTCTCACTGATCTTATCGCCCAGAAAAATTATTTCTTTTATGCCCATTTCACACTTCCCAGCGTTTCCCAGAACACATATCTGAGCCGCGTCCAGCGCAGCCCTCGAACGCTCTTCATGCTCTTTTTCATTCGAGGTTCATATGAGCCCATCATCGACGTATTCTCTCACACACGCGAGGCCATCAAATACTTGCGACATGACCTTCTGGTACACCTCTGGCGCTGACAATAGCTTTTAAACTTTTGAAGAAGCGTGTCATATCTCCACTTCTCTGTCGTCATGCAATCGAAAAAGTGTCGAATACGTCGATAACTTCTGGCCCTGCGACATGGAGTAGCAACGCCGCGTTCTGCTTCGGACTGCGTTCCTTCTCGCTTTCCGTCGCTTCGAGGTAGAGTTCAAAACGCCGACGAAACTTACGCCAGTTCTCAACGCTGTTCCCGGAAAATACGAGATGGCCCGCGGGTGTAGTCCTTCCGTGGCTTGAAGAAGCGTTCAGACCGGGCACTTCTGACACCATGTAACCGACGCTGGGGCTAGGCGAACCCAGACGCGAGAGACCACACGACGCTGCAGCGTTGGCAGCGTCTCATAAGCGAGTCACGGTTTTTATTAGAGCGCTCGGAATGTAGTGAACTAGAACCAACTTCCTATACTTGGCGACAACTTTCCGTGGCAGCACAGCCAAGGCTACGGAGCCGAAGCACTCACTTTTTTACTGCGCTTCTGCATGTAGTCCGCGAACGCTAACTTTTGTAGACTACGTAGCATAAAAAAAAACAAAATCAAAAGATATAGGTATTATGTTCAAGATTGTATACATTGTAAGAAAGCTTACCCCATGACTGATTTTCGTTTTTGGCTGTTTATAGTTTTCTGGTGTCCATTTCCCGTTTTCCTGCTCCTCTAAACAAAGATGGCGTCGCTCGGTTGAGGCAGGTTCACATCGAAGCTTGTAAACGAGCATGAGCGCGTGTGTGTTAGGTGATCTGTATTCATCGACCAGAAAGAATCGAAGACAGCGGTGCGTTGTGAATTATTTTGTTGCCTGCATAAACAATCACCGAGAAAGGAGTTGTGTGCAAGTGATACCATAAGCGCAAGTGGGTCTCTCATCGCGATAGCCACGTTGAAGGTGACGCCGGCGACCTGCCGGTCAACATGCATGCAAGACCACATGCTTGAAAGCAAACCTACGATTGGGAACTGTACGTAAAAGAAGTGACCCATTTCATAAATTGCGTTGCCTATATGGTCGGCATTTTAGTTCCCTGCTTTTGCTGATGCAGCCACCCTGAATATCGCGTGCTGTAACACCGTGCCCGTCGGCGTCTCCGGCGGGAGCTGTTCGTTGCGCTTTGCGATGAGAGCAGTTCAAAGCTTCGCCCGCGCAACAGACGCGTTCATGCCTATAATGCTGCTGACAGCGGTCTTTTCACTGAGCAAGGACAGCGTTGCTGACCACGGCGGGTGGAGCGCGGTTCACCCGCGTGGAAGTATAAGCGTGAGACGCCCGTTCCCGACCGGTCGTGGCCAAGATATCTGCAGCCCGCCGATGCCTTCGCGTTCCCTGAAGAAATAACGTGAGCGTTTCCAGAAGGTTACTGCGTCTGCAAAAGTAGGAAAACGACGATACCGACTCTGTAAGCACCGAAATTTAGGAAATGGTTTGTCTTTGTGTAAGATTTCCAATTGCGCAGTTACAGCTAGGCCGTGCTCCCTTTTCCTTTCAAAAATACAACCTACCGCTTCAATAAAGCTGCTACCTGCGTTCCTTATGAAGAATATTCGATTGCTTTCAAAAACAATGTAAACATTACTATATGGTGCTCGATTTGCTCGCGGACTTGAACCGCTAGCTGATTAGCGTTATGTAGTGTTAGTTTAGACGAGCTCAGAAATAATTTCAGTATTTGTTCCTTTACTGCTGCATTCATAAGTATATGCCGTAGCTTTCACTTAAAGCTATACTTAACCTATCTTAAATAGCGCTATTTCACAAATAACGTCATAATGCATGGATGTACATATAAAACGCGAATGTTGGATGCGCTTGCGAAACCAAAACCGAAATCGCCTGCAAACGGACTACTTGGCGAAGTAACGCATGTGCAGAAGCTCCGCCCACGTAGCCTTGGCTGTGCTGCCACAGAAAGTTGTCGCCAGGTGTAGTGGCGCGAACGGGAGGGTTCAGGCGTTCCTCTTGGCGAAGAAAAATCCAGGTGGCGCCAGTGCAACATTTTCTAGTCGCACCGCCCCTTCTACTGTAGGCGCTTGCGCGCGTTTCTTGTGTGCATTTCTCCGCGTTCCACGTCGTTGTAGCGGTGCCGTGCATTAATAGACAGATTTAGTTGAGCAACCGCTACATATATGTGGACGCAGCCTGTCATTGGGAATGGCTGGCAGGCTGCGTCCGCAAAGCTGCTACGGATGCCCAAATAAAACTGCCTAACGCGTTTAACAGAGAACGTGTATGCCATTCGCTTCGACTAACTTCCAAGGAATATCGTACTCAGCTGTTTCAGGAGGCTGAAACAACGTATACACGTAATTGTACCCGCGATCGAGAATAATTTCATTCTAATTTTAAGCAACTCGCACGCAGCGAGTGTGTGAGTTGACAATACGGACAATACGCTGGGGATGATAATTTTCGTCTTTATTATTTGCAGGTCAACACATTCGAAGAAAGAAAAATTAAAGCGCTTGTTTCCTCAGCCGCAGCAGTTTTCTCGGAAAGCATTGCTGCAACTCCGCTTTAGGGTGAGGACGTACAACTGCGGTGTCTAAGCGGCGTCTGTAGTTAACTGGAATCTTTATAATTTATTATCATACTCTTGTATTTTTCTTTATATTTCGCTGCAGCTGCTTCGGCGCAGCTACCATATTTCCGACGCCAGTGATACACCAGCCCACGGCGTCTCACCGTTCTTCAACGGCGGCGCCTAGAGTGCAGTCAGCACTGGATGCTTGTCAAAAAAAAAATAATAATAATAACTGCAGGGTGACAACAAAAAGAGCAACGCATAGTGAGTCCACTATAGGCGAACGCATCGGAGCGCTAGAAAAAAGTGCAGCCGCGATCCTTGCGGCTAGGAGACGCGTTCGTTTTCAGCCGCTGCATTGCCAGGCCCCATAGAGTTTCCTAAAATTAACTAGAGGGGACTCTGGCGCTGCGATCCTTCAGCGACCATGGGAATGATGGGTAGTACACAAATTTGCCTATTCTTCATGCTTGCGGCTTCAAACGTACTTGTGGCTTTGTTTATTGCTATGTTTTGGTTTTCTTGCGGATAAAGGAATGGATCGTTGTGAACTTCGTGAGCAGATTTGAATTGCTGAGCCTAAAGAAGTTAAAGTGGCGAAGTGAAACTGCTGACTTTTGCTGAACTTCGTTTTTCGACAAAGCGGATGCAGCCGACGCGGAGCCAAACGGAGTCGAAAGTACGAAGTTTAGACAAATTTGTGTACTACCCATCATTCCCATGCTGGCTGAAGCGTCATGCGTTGCAGCTCCCATAGACACTAGCGCCAGAGTTCCCTCTAGTAAGTATTGTAGGAAACTCTATGCCAGGCCCCTCCATTCGCACCACTAGGATATATGTTCTAGTTCACTATAACTCTATGGATAACTCGGAAGGAGACGCAGCCCAAGGTTGCCAGACAACTATTTATAGTCCGCTGCATCCTTATTTTTGAGGATGTTCTGACACATTTCTTGAAACACCCAGTATGTTTGCGCTCGCCCAATAAAATCCTTGTTGGCAGTCAGCGCCCGTCCTCTTGTGTCCTTCCGTTTTGCGTGTGTAAATTAACGCTGATTCTTTAGATGAGTCCTTACCAACGAGCTCGGTTTTGAACACTTTAAAGTCACGAAAAGTAACAACAAAGGAATTCACATGAAAGAAAAGCGTAGGTACACTTCGTCGTGCAATTATCCATAAAATTTCTTATGTTTCATCTTAGTGCCAATGACTATGATGTAATCGTTCTATGATGCAAGTGTGGTCGTGCATGCAAAGTGCGCCGATTCAGTATACTTGTACTGCATATACTGCATTGCTTACTTTCTGTCAAGTGCACTGAAAATGATGAGCTAGAAAAAGGCTAACGGAACAAAGCGGCTGCTCAGGTAACAGTTCCAGCTTGAACGTAAAACGATCGACGTTGCTTTTGAAAGGGCGAGCTACATGGTATGGCGCGCATCCCGGGGTACTTCAAGGACATACTAACGTGGGGTGCCAATACCTTTGAGTTCGACTTATTTGAAAGAAAGATGAATGTTGGGTGCGCAGAATTTTGCATGCCTTGTAATACAAAGCTCGAATGCGCGGCAATCTCCCACGTAAAGCAATTCTGGAGGGCGCAAAAAAAAGAAGAACTGCTGGAGTTGCTCAGTTTTAGAGTAAAAATAATAGTATACTATCGTCATCCACTACACCGCACCTTAGATGGTGTCATAATTTTGTAGCTCAAAACCAAATAATGAATTTTACGAGTTCGGAACCTGAAGGAGGATGTACAAGGTTCACATTGAACGGTTATTTAATGTCACTGTGCAACCAATCTTTACACAGCACAAAACATGCGCCAGAGTACTCTCTGCTGCGAAGCAACATGGATGTGTCCAGATGTGCGAGCCACTTGAATAGAGGAATGACCCTCAGCACCTTTCATGACTTTCCATTGGTGAGGGATTTGTTATTCGACTAAGCTGCAGAGCCTTCAAGATGTTATCCAGTAATTTGAAAGAAAATATGAGAGCGAATGCCGATTGAAAGACGCAGAAAAGTGAGGGCAGAAGCAACAATGTCCGTACGGCGGCACGGCGTCTCGAACCGGAAGTCTGTACCGACGGGTGCCGTAGCTCACAATCCTTTGCGAGCGTCAGGTTTTTGCTATCGACGTACTGGCAACGGTCCCAACGAGCGATTAATGCTGCCGGGGATGTTCTGATTGTACGAAGAGATCGTGGAACAGCTTCCATCCCGAGTTTGTCTTAGTGTACACGGCAAAAGCACCGTCTATATCGTTGACAATCTCACGCTTCTCAGAGTCACCCGACCGCTCACTTTACGCGTATACAGGTCGTCCCACGTTACTCGAGCGAAGACTAACAAAGAAAGGCGCGTCAGAATCGGATTCAACCTAACCCATACCATTCACGCTAGCCTATAGTTAGGCAGGGATCCCCCCCCCCCCTTAACTGCATCATTACGTTCAATCGCACAACTCTACTCTTTAGTTATTGGCTGCAGGCCCAAACAATGGTTTCAGAGTTGCAGATCATCTTCAGAAAATACAGTTTCAGTTGTTCCCTGTACTATAAGTCCCACGTAGTCCTTTTATCCGCGCCAGAAAGAAAGCCCGCGAAATACGAAAAAATGCACTTGATCGATTGCTTGCGTAATGCTATCGCGCTCCTCTCAATCGTGCAATCGGTGAACAAGGTCGTCTGCAGCATGACTGTGGCCAAGGAAACGCGGCAGAGTGCTTTGATGGCGGTCGGCATACGGGCCCCCGGCTTTTGTCGAATGACGGCCATAGGCGTGCGCGGGGTTCCACTTCAGGGGGAGCGATGGTTCGTCGCAGCTCCCCCCCTCCCAATTATGTCAATGGCGCTGACAATGCGCCCCCCCCCTCCGAGTCGCAGCGCCCCCCTCCCTATATGTCAATGTGTGGGGCTGACTTTGCCCCCCCCCCTCTTAGGTGAATAGTGGGGGGCGGCCGCCCCCCCCCCCCTGCCCCCCTCGTGCGCACGCCTATGATGACGGCGCAAATGCATGCGGCTCACCGAGCGCTCCCGAGGCGATAAGGCGCACATAAAACGCTGGAGGCGATCTGGTTCTCCAATCGGATGCTTGAGAAGTAGCACGATAACAGCTCGCCAGTGGTCACTCACGTGGCCTCTTCACGCTTCGTGGGCTCTCCTTGCACGAAGTGCATGTGGATTTGCGCCAGTTGATTGGTTGCAGGATTTGCTATAGGATTTGATAGGCTGTAGGACTTGCGCGCGCGCCGCACGCACGCACGCACCCCCCCCCCCCCCACACACACACACAAATATAGATATACCAACCCTCACCCGTGGAGGCAGTCCACGATGTTGAAGAGCGGCCACTCGAGGAGCGTCCACTGCTCGAGAAACTTGTCCAACTCGAGCTCTTGAAACTCCTGGATTCCGATGACGTCGATCGGTGGGACGCTTCGTGAACCCACTGACACACAAATGCGCATAAACGGTGAGAACGTCGCCACAACAACAACAACAACAACAACGACAGCAACTGCAACAACAACAACCTTCAATGGATAAATTGTATACACTTATATTGCCGAGGAAAAAGCCCAAGCTCTTAGCGTTGGCGCGCGCTTCGGGAAGACAATCATTTAAAGAAGAATAACGTTAAGGCAGGTTATAAGAGAGAATACGCACAGAACGAGGCAAAAATAGAAGAATTAAAAATGACAAGGCACATAATACGACAACAGAAGACAAGAGAAATAGATGGAGCAGGATGATAAAAGACAGTTTATATAGAATAAGATCGACGGCAAGCGGAAAAAGATAAAAAGAGAAGACGATGAAATGACTTCTGCCTATTTTGTGATCTTCAACAATACCTCTTTCTGAGCGAGATCGTCCATAGTTAAATCCTCAGTAACCGCGTGCGAGTGCGTGTTGTCGCTTCCGTGGTCATTTCTGCCGTTAGTGTGAATTGTGTAAAACTGCGCGACAATAGCGGGAACTTGCAAAAATATGTGTTTTAAGTACTACCATAAAAATAATCATTGTAAGATTTCTGTAGGCGGCTGGGTAATGCCCGTGGTAGGCCGTGGCAGTAGCGCTGGTAGGTAAGTATTGTTAGGTGCAAGAGCTCTGCGCTTTCTGGTCATTTTACGCGGAATTTTCAAAGTAATACAAATGAACAGTTTGAGGCAGATGACACCTTGAAGACGTTTGAAATAAATTAGCATGTCATTGCGATTTCATCGGCCATGGTGCAATGGCGATGACCATAATCCAACGCTCCAAGAATGAGATCCAGAGTAATTTCGAGCAAGTGATTCAGACGCTTAGTGATTTCTTCTGGGTCGTTATTTATTGTAAATGCTGAATTTAGAAATACCAGATCACAGACGTGTGTTCGAGCTGGAGGAGACAAACTGTCGCGTAGAATTAGCAAAAATGTTGCTTGCCAGCTTAATGACATGCGAAGCAGGAGGAGGATGAACAGCGCTGTTGTTTGTCCCTTATCTTCGTCCTTTGTCGTTCGCGCTCCGGCCCCTTTACAAGAATGTACCGATTATCTCAGCCGTTCGCTGTGGAGCGAAAAGATACGTAAAAACTGAATCCTCTCGATAGTCTTTAAACATAGCGGAGAAATCGAATCGACCGCATCGAAACGCGCATATTGTGAGCGGGAAAGTGTGCTTTTGCATCAATAATAACACCAAGGTTACGAATTTCACAAACCTTTCGCAAGAATACAGAATCAATAGTAGAAAAATTATAGGCTTGCCGTTTCGCAAATGAAGGTGAAGGCTTTGATCTTGGCAGTATTCACGATGTCGTTTAGTTTTCCATACTCGAGATAAGGAATTGATACCACATTGCAGGATGCGATAGCGATAAACTTCGTGACGCTTCTTAAATTCATGCGTTCCTTCCAAATACTCATAGAAGTAAAGAATTACGAATGGTAGGCAAAGCTTCACTGCAAATATAAAAAGAGGAGTGCATCCTTGAGGCACCCCTCTATTTGTCTTCGCCATTTGCGGTAACACAAAACTATCTACAGGAGATAGCTATGCAGGATATTGCAAAAGTGCACAGGCCTAAGAATGAGCAGTATAAGAGGCTGACTGCGTCAGAACCTTTACTAGGGTTGGAATACGTAAATGGTGTCTACCTGCTGTCTCTGAAGCACGGATGTGGAGATCTGGTTGCTGAAGCTAGCCAGATTTCAGACAGTTGAGCCACCAGAGAGAAATGCATGTTGATTTGGAATCGGAAGTCTCTTCACGCTAAATGACATTGAAGAGTTAAAGTATCGGTTCGCAGGGTGTGCGCTGATTGGGTACGCACGCATTTCTTGAAATATAACGTGCGCACCCAAGAGGTTACTGCATCGTGCATGCGCAGTGCCAATAAACGTGAACGGAAAGCCTTGGGTAGCCTATTCTAAAGCTGCTTGGTATGCTGTAAGTAGCTTATTCGCTCCATTTGGTTAGTGCTATTGTGTTGCGCTTATAAGCATGATGTCGCAAATTTGATTGAGGTTAAATGCGAAAGACGTTAGTGGACCTAGATTTATATGCTCTTTAAGAGGTATGAAGATGCTCTTGGAATAATCATTCTTAGCTATACATGAATGTTCGGTATATACAGGGTGTTTCAGCTAGAAAGCATGAAATATTAAAAAAAAATTAAACATAGGCGCCACGCGTCTCCAGTTAGCGCACTATTGTTCCGAGACATATAGAAATATTTTTTCCAATCCGCCAAACTCGGCAATTAACAAAGATTGCTTAACGAACTTTTTAAATAGTAACTCTTGAGAAAAATCTTGAAGAGCGCCAGAAAAGAGCGCCTATATATAAGAGCGCCATTTAAACTATCGGAGAGACGCCCGGCAGAAAGCAGTTTGGCAGTCTACAGAATGTCTGTCGGCACGTTGTTCTGTTTCTTTGTCGTTCTAGTTTCGGTTTCATTAAGACGATGACAGGTGGCGCCTCATTTGGTACCGATGTTCTGTGACTGCGCCGCTATGGGCGGTTCGAGGCGCATTGTAGACATGACATTAGGCCAACATAAAAAAAAAGAAAAATGTTTTGTTTTGTCGAGCCCCACACATGTGAATGTTCTTCTAGTTTTCTCCATTCATTTTTTCTTTCAAATTCTGCGCTTCAGTGCTTATATTATATCCTATTATTTTACTCTGTTCTTAACATTCTTTTGTTTCATTTTTACTTCTTTGACCTTAAAGAGACAAAATTTAACCTTTAATTTAATAATTGTCTTTTAGAAAGAGCGTACCTTGACCAGCCCGTAGAAAGAGACGAATGAAAGCGCCTTTCAGCTGCACTAACGTGAAGCCAGTGGAGGGGGAAGCATGCAGTGTGCGCCGGTGTTTCCCAAAAAGAAAAATCGCTGCTAATGGGCAATGAGAGGCAGAAGACGCGTCCACCCACGAAGTCTTTGTGGGTGAAGCTTCAACTCATGAAATATAAGACTCGCGGCAATATGTTGTAAATAGCTTATTCGCCCCGTTTGGTTAGTGCTATTCTGTTGCGCTTATAAGCATGATGTCGCAAATTTGATTGAGGTAAAATGCGACAGACGTTAGTGGACCTAGATTTATATGCTCTTTAAGAGGTATTAAGATGCTCTTGGAAAAAACATTCTTAGCTATATATGAATAATTGGCCTATACAGGGTGCTTCAGCTAGAAAGCACGAAATGTTAAAAAAATTTAACATAGGCGCTCCACCTCTCCAATTAGCGCAGTATTGTTCTGAGCCACACAGGGCACGTCAGAATATTTATTCCAATCCGCCAAGCTCGGCGGTTAGCAAAGATTGCTTAATGAACTTTTCAATAGTAACTGTTGAGAAAAATCTTCAATAGAAAAGCTGTAGCTCTTGTTCAGCAACATCGAATTTTTCAATCTATAGTAGGATAACTCCCCTGCTTAATTTTTTCCCCGGGCTTTCTTTAAAGCACGCGGATTTTAAAAATCGCGCGGCCTTTTGAGTGCTCTCAAATGTAAGTGTAACGAATTATCAGAGGCTGCTCCGCACACGAAGGTCGATTGAACAGGCTATCGGTGACTGCGATGGACGTTAAGCGACAAAAGGAGCATACCGTTTCAACAACCAAAAAAATTATTCAATTAGTCACCGATAGCCTGCTCAACCGACATTCGTGCGCGGAGCAGCCTCTGATAATTCGTTACATTTACATTTGAGGGCACTAAAAGCGCCACGCGTTAGGCGGCAGTCGCGTGGTATCTTTTAAAATTTCGCGCGCTTTAAAGAAAGGCCGTAAAAAACTTAAACAGGGGAGTTATCTTACCATACACTCAAAAATTCGATGTTTCTAAAAGAGCGCTACAACTTTTGTATTAGAGATTTTGCTCTAGAGTTACTAATTAAGAAGTTCATTAAGCGATCTTTGTAAAATGCTGAGCCTGGCGGATTAGAAAAACAATATTCTGACGTGCTCAGAACAATACTGCGCTAATTGGAGACGCGAAGCGCCTAGGTTTAATTTTGTAATACTAGGTGGTTTTGAGGCTATCTATATTAATATATAATATACTATCTCTATATATATATTATATATATATATATATATATATATATATATATATATGTGTGTGGTGTGGTGTGTGTGTGTGTGTGTGTGTTGTGTGTGTGTGGTGTGTGTGTGTGTGTGTGTGTGTGTGTGTGGTGTGTGTGTGTGTGGTGTGTGTGGTGTTGTGTGTGTGTGTGTGGTGTGTGTGTGTGTGTGTGTGTGTGTGTGTGTGTTGTGGTGTGTGTGTGTGTGTGTGTGTGTGTGTGTGTGTGTGTGTGTGTGTGTGTGTGTGTGTGTTAGCCGCTCCCATTGGACCACACATTTGATACAGCACAGCGTTTGCATGCGCCCCTTTCCCAATCATATTGCGAACCTACGACTGCAACAAATGGAATGACGGTCTTTAGGTAGATGCGTGTAAAAACCGAAATGCGAACACAAATGTTGGAGCGATGAAAGAAAATGAAACGTATCTCACCTCTTGTTCTTCATACTCAGCGTGGTCGTCGTTATCCGACCAGCTTGGCCCCGCCGCTCCTGCCCAGCTCGGCCCCGCCCCTGCATCGATGGAGCTTGCAGAACACTCGGCTTCAAGCTCTTCTTTTCCACGGCAGAGCTTCTTCCTCTTCTGCGGAGGGTTTCCATATCTGTGGGCCTGGGGTTGAAAATCGTCATCCCCACTCACTGTGTCCTCTTCGTCGCTTAAATCTCCGGGTCGGTAGCCAGGGCGTTTCCCGGCGCGTTGACTTGTCATTGTATGGCGCGCGGCTGCAGCGTCTACACCCACTGACGAAGAACGGGACTCTCCTCACTTGTCCCCAAGAGGACCACCAACTTCGGGCTGTTCGGAGAGCCGACGACAGCGCGTCAGAAACGTCTTATCAGCGGGTGAAGATCTCCTTCGAAGCGGATCGCCAGCGCAGGGACAAGCTCGAGACTCACACGAACTGTAGTAGTAGTAGTAGTGTCCTCTACTGCATGGCTCATACCCTCTCCGGGGGATTGGCCAAGAAGTTGTCTTACAAAAAAAAAATTTTTTTTTAATATTTTGAGTATTGAATGATGATGCCAATAAAAAGAACAAATAAATAAATAAATAATAGCAGTGAATATACAAAAAAAACAACACGTACGCATCAATGAAAGAGTGCAATAGTAGTTTTTTTAAACATACAGATCAGACACTTTAATCATTGTTCCGAATAGGAATTAGAATAAAAATAATAAGAACAAGAAACACAATAATAATGAAAATAATATCAAAACTTTTTTTTCTGTTATAATAATACTTATACAAGCGGAAATTTAAAGCCGTATTCGTTTTGTTTCGTGAAGGTAGCTACACACGGCATCAAACACATTTCTGTGGCTGAAGCCCAGAGTTGAAGCACCGAAGGTAAGCACATTGTCAATTGTGAAGTGCAGCCCCAGGTTAGCGAATGGGATATCAAGAAGTCTTTTTCTGAGTAATCTGTATCTGCGACATGATAAAAAGTAGTGCTCTATTGATTCTATTTCTAAACAAAAGTGACATAGGGGCGATATCGCCAGACCAGCCCTGTGTGAATATAGATTTAACGGGGGCACACGACATCGTAGTCTAGTTACTAATACTTCCAATTGTATAGTAGGACACCATTGGATCTTCCACGGAAATTTTAAATGACTAAATTCTGTCCTAGCTGTTATTGATTCTATGGCGTCTGCACGAAGTGAAAATTTTCTATATCTAATCGCAGTTATACTGGCCACTACAGCAAGGACAGGAACAACTGGACCATTCAACCAGAACAACCAGAACAACCAGCATACAGCTTACCCAGACACTGAACACTACTTGCAGTATGCGAGCACGTGCCGCAAGCCACATGCTGACAGTACGGTTGTAAACATAGTAGGCCTCGGTCAGCACTCACCGCTATGCGCTCTCGGCAGATTTATCGTAACGTGTTACAGGCAGACGGGCGGATGGATGGAGGTAGCGTACCTCCATCCATCCCAAGAATGCTCGCGCGCTTAAAACCCGTACGTGCTTCCTTTATAGCCTCTTGTTACACTCAGTCTTTAAAGTCAGGGGGCGCCCGGGGGGGGGGGGGACCCCTAAAGTCCCTATAGAGGGACTTTATGACCCCCCTCCATTTTTTGAGGAGGGGCTCGCCGCCCCGCCCCCCCTTTCGGTAGTGCAACTGTGGCGCTGCGGCACCCGTTTGACAAGTGCTGGAGTTGATTTTTTTGTTGGCAGCAGTGCATGTGCGCGGAAATTATACTCTGCAATTAATGTAGTCATTTAATCGCGATTATTTGGTTGATGGGGCGTCAGCAAAAGAGAACAGATATCGTTGTACTGCTGAATACAGCTTACCGAGACACTGAACACCACGGGCAATTAACGCCTCCTGAAACCTTTGAAAGTTTGACGAAGCATTTGAGCGTGAAGCTACCTGCTCGTGAATCAGTAATGGCTCACCTTGGTCTATTTAGTTTACCACTCTATTTGAATTCTCTTGGCTGTGCATTACAAGTCTGCTAGCTGTAATGCCAAAGACGAATGTATCTTGCCTATTCTTTTAGGCAACTAGTTGTGTAAATAAAATATAGCACTGTCGTGCGTGAGGTTCTCAATCCAGTCAAACAGCGTTCCAACAACTCACGATCTTAATGAAGTTTACGAGGCATGGCGGTGGGTCCTCGGCACACCGGGCACCTTGACAAGCGGGACGCGCAGCGATCGCAGGTGGCGTGCCCGCACAGGAACACCCTGTTCCACCTGCGCGCGATCGACGCAGACAAGGCACGTCGCGTCCGCTTGGAGGCGGGCGACGCGGTCCCTGAGCTGCTGCAGCGTCAAGTCTTGAATGTCCCTGTCGTCTGGAATCACAGAAGGGGTAGAACAAAACGTCGTAAAGGAGGACTATGGATGGATTGTGGCAACGTGCGTTTATATAAAGTTAACGCAAACCTAATTACAGGGGTGTTATTGCATTTCCAAAACCCGCCGGGAATCGAACCCACGTCCTTGCGCTCGCAATGATATAAGGGCAGGGGTGAATACAAACACACTAACATCTTCATCGCAATATGCTACCAGACTACCGGATGCTGGTTACAGGGAGAAACTTATGGCACCGTTTTGGAAGCTCCTATTATACGAAAGAACAAATGACTGTCAAGAACACCATTATTTGATGACCTCTTAGAAGGTAACGTATAAATGTGCGAACCATTTAATAGAATGAGCGAATTACGCAGTAGAACACATGTGATTTTATTACATTGCTAAATGAGCGTACAGCCAATATTAGCAAATACCAGCCAGATCAAGTGCTATGTGAGTAAATACGGCAAGCTTCTCACAAACATTGAACTTCCTTTTTCAAAATTCTTCAGGCTTTCATTACTTTTATTGGATAGTTTGTTGGCCTTAGTTGGATAGTTTCTTGGTCACTATAATCTTTTTTCTTTATACTAGCTCGAAAAAAATGCTTTTATGTGAGGACTCATAAGCTTATCGAACAACTGCTGCCTCTAACACACGTCGCATTAAACTATGGCGCATAACACGTGCACAGTTTTCAACTGTGCACGTGTTAACAGTTTTAATATGTGCTTAACAGTTTTCAACTTCCTGGAAACAGTTTGCTCTGGAAGGCCTATTTGCCACCTGGAATTAAACACTTTTGGATGCAGCAACCGGCGAGAATCGGACAAAATCACTCTTTTTATTCGAATCGGGGGGAAAAAAAGACACCAAGCGACGGGCTCCGCGGCTGCACCGAATACGGCGGGAAAAATTTGTTCCCACGAATGATACCCGTCTTTGTGAGGTAAACATTTCGTCGAGTATTCGAAAACGTTGTTCCGTTCAAGTGGCGCCATGTTAAGCTGATAACATTGCAATTTTTATTCGTGACAACTAAACGAGCAATGCTATGGTAAACTCAACGCACGAAAACGACTGGGCTGGTGCATTGGACGTTTGATAACCTCGTTAATTTCATGTCACGGCATGGGTAATAGAAAGTCAGAAGGCAGGGAAGTTAATTAGAAATGCTTGCGGTTGGCTACCTTGCACTGGGCGATTGGGGAACCGGATTACAAATGTGTGTGTGTGTGTGTGTGTGTGTGTGTGTGTGTGTGTGTGTGTGTGTGTGTGTGTGTGTGTGTGTGTGTGTGTGTGTGCGTGCGTGCGTGCGTGCGTGCGTGCGTGCGTGCGTGCGTGCGTGCGTGCGTGACGCCCACGAATTCAAAAATATAATCGTGTATGATAGCGCCGTTACACCTTGCGAACAATTCTGCAGTACGCTAGACCACTCCGCCTTAAAAATGTCGCCGACAATATCTTGAGACAAAGCATACACATTTATGTTCCACTCTAACATTTTTGTAGGCGTGTTTTGAGGTCAGAAACCGATACCTATAAAGTCACGTTTCTCAAACATATCTGACGCAACTCCCGACGAATTAGGAAGCAATTTTTCTTACCTCGTGTTTTGCAACTGCTTAAGCAGGGATTATGTTTAACGTGGAGCGCGGCATATACGAAGGACTAAGAAGGGGACGATAGGAGCTGTGGTCACTTACCGGTGTCACGGCGCCCAGCTAAGCACGGAGCAGAGCTTGACCGCCGGGGAAGCAGAACAGCGGGAGGCCACTCACCCTGAAAAAAAAAGAAAAAAAGACGGCATATATTACCATTAGTGAACCCACTGCAACGCATAAGTTATACGTGAAAGCATGTAAGGGATGTTCTTATGCTATCATTAACAGAATTATCAAAGAAAGCTTTTCTGCGGTATGTGCCATGGTGCGCGAATACTGGTGGCACGCACGCGACAATACGCTCAGCCTCATCGCGGTTGTTTCCGTCGTTCTTAGCGCCTAAAGCGCCGCAAATTCTGTTCTTTAAATTGGAAAGACGTCCGTGCTAATGCACTGGCAGGGAAGACTCCGTCATGCCACAAGGTTTAATCCTGACCTCCGATATCAGTGACTGATAAACATTCACTCAAGCTTATAACCTCAGCTACTATACGCAATAAAACGTGACATTTCGAGTTTCTAAACGATGGAGGCTCACAGTCAGTTTTAGTGAAGGAAAAGTAGCCGGGTGATAATTACCGCAGCGAACGCAGAAAGGCGTACGCTCACTAATTTCAACATGACACACATATCGACACTTCGGCGCCCGTGCGGGATACCTTACACACACACCTAAATGCGCTTTCGAATAGATGAAAGGGCGAGTGCCGCCTCTCCTTTAGACTATGCATGATGTGCGACTCTCTATAACACGACAGAACAAGTCCTATTGTTTAATGCCTGTAGAGAACTACTTTTAGTTTTACATATGGAATTGATTTTTTTTTTTTTTTTGCTCTATTTGGCATCGATCTGAAAGCATTTGAGAAATGATGTATTTTACCAAAGTCACTGATTCTGGCGATCTTTTTTAGCTTTCTATTAAGTTTCCAGTTTCACCCTCGTCCTTCTCAAGAGATGACGTTGCGTCATACCTTAGCCTTGACGGCGTAGCATGCAGGGACGTGAAAGAGCACCGTACGGTGTGAACTATAAGATGGCCAATCTGAAAGCAAATTCCCGTGTGCTTCGTTCGCATAGAGAAATGAAAACACCTCGCCTAGCCAAACAGCCATTAGAAAGCCGGTATAATGATGATACGCAAAAGCTTTTACAGGCATAACGGACCACTTGTGTTGGGGAGTGAGCTTGTGTCCGTTCAGCTTAGCTTGTTTAGCAAGGCCAGCGCAAAGACGAAGGAACACAGTAGACGCCACGGGCACTGATTAACCTAACAAGTCATAACAAGTGTTGGCAGAGTTCTGTGTGGTGTTGCATAAGTCTGTTGCTAGACTCCAGGGTCAGTGTTGCCCGAGTGCCGCCATATCTGGCGGTTGAATTTGCCCTGCAGTTCTAGCTTTCCCGTGAGGTTCCACGGGCACTGATTAAACTAACAAGTCATAACCAGTGTTGGCAGAGTTCCGTGTGGTGTTGCATGAGTCTGTTGCTAGATTCCAGGGTCAGTGTTGCCCGAGTGCCGCCATATCTGGCGGTTAAATTTGCCCTGCAGTTCTAGCTTTCCCGTAAGGTTCCTGTGCAAGCCGCTGTGCATTTCGCAAGTGCCTGTGCGATCCGCTGTTGCAGACGTTGGAGCCCTTCCTTTCGCTGTATGCACCGTTCTACAATTAACAGCTCGGACTCGTTTTAGAAATAGGGAATTCACGCGCTCGGACTTGATCGTGTCTCAAAAGGAAATCCACGCACCACAACACGTTTACCGGTGAAACTGAATGGCGTCGCTGAAGTCCTAGCACTGCGTGCGCCTCGTTGCGATATATCGGACTCGTTGTCCCCGAAGTGCTGAATATCTCCGTAGCAGCACGTGCTGCGTCGACTACACACAACGACGTCCTTTACCAGATCGCGCTCGATAGCGTCTCAGTAGTGGGGGATCTCATCTGTACAGATGAGGCTGCCGTGCCGACCACGCGCGATGACGGAGACACTGGAGCGCTCGCCTTCGCTATGCGCTGTGTTTGTATACAATACATATCGCTCGGACTCGTGTCGCTCCTTTTCAATTTGTTAGTATCTTTTTTCGCATTATGTGAGGCGTCTGGAGCTATATGCTACTGGTCGCCAATCTGAACCATGCATTTCGAAGAATGCTGCGCCATGCCCGAATCCTGAGGCGGCATTTTACATCCTCTTTTGGGATCGTAGAGTGCAAGCACAGGTGAGCAATTATGGCCTCCTGAGTGGCTTCTAAGTCTTTTGTATGCTCGGGTCCACGTGAGAAGTCCCTATCGGGCTTTTAACCGTACACGGAGAAGAGTAATCCTGTCTGAGAGATGTGGCACATATTTTCCGAAATACGCAACCACGCCTAGGACGCGCTGAAAATCTTGCTTTGTCCTTGGCTCTGACATATGCAAGACGCTGCTGATGAGTTCGGGCGATGGCTGTATGCCTTTCTCACTGACCTTCTCAGCGTTTAAAGGGCCCCTCACCAGGCCACTTAGCAAATTTTGGTTAGACGCTCGAAGTTGTTGTGTGCCGAAGAGCAGTATGCCGCAAGAAGTTTTCAAATCGAATCGTTACGAGCTGAGAAAAACAATAATTTGTAGCGGCGCGAAACCGTGATGCGAGGAGGCGAGTTTCAAGCCAAATCCCTTCCCTGCCCTCTTCACTCGACACATACGCATGAACACGTCATGCGCATGCATGGTCACGTGAGCGTGACGTGTCCGAGCCAGCCCGAGCACGCGAGCGGCGTTTGCACGGCCGCTACCTTTTTTTTTTATGTAGCAGCCGTGGGCGTTTTGTCGGCGTTCTCTGTGGTGTACTGCCTGTTTCTGCGGGACGGGCATGAAAGTTGAGACATTTGTACGGGCACGCGAGCGGTGGTATCATGAGCCAGTGTCGCATTAACTTTTACTTGGACGCGGTAGAATAAACGAGCATAATGAGTGCTCGAACGCGCCAGAATATTTCGTTTCCAGGGCTGGCCTCTGCTCGATGCGCTAACCGCGGTAAGCCACCATAACCGCGGGGACACGAACGCATGGAAAAGGGAGGCGCATTAGCCCCGCATCTCGCTGCAATTCACGAAACAAAACGAAAAAGACGCACACAATCCCTTTGTGTGTCTTATTATTATTAATCTATTCAAGCAACAAATTACACAAACTACACATGTCGTGTCAAATAATTATCGCAGTGTCAGGTGCTACTGTTGGCGACGTCAGTCGTCTACGTAGAGAGCGACGTCACAGCACTACCATCTACGTAGGGCCTTTTTCTCATGTACGTCATCCCCTCATTCTCTAAAGCGCGCGCCCGCGAGAGGAAGGGCAAGCAGCGTTCACCTTGAAATTTGACCCATTGCCGCGGCGCGTAGCGTTGCAAATTTTGGCAGACGTAATCGTGAACGCCCAGTGTATGCATTGCGCTCGTTAGCTCAAAATTGTCAAACCTGGTGAGGGGCCCTTTAACGTGACACCATGTTTCTGAGCCGCGTCCAGCGCAGCCCTCAAACGCTCTTCATGCTCTTTTTCATTCGAGCCCCATATGAGCACATCATCGAAATATAATCTCACATCCGAGAGGCCATCAAATACTTGTGACATGGCCTTCTGGTACACCTCTGGTGCAGACGCTAAACCAAATGGCATGCGAAGAAATATGAAAAGCCCGAGTTACAAATGCGAGAGCTATATTCGTCTAACGGAATCTGATAGAAACCAGCGTTGGCGTCTTATCATGGGAAGATACGCGCGCCTGTCCGCTCGGCTTTAATTTCTTCCCGCTTCGGCATTTCGAAGTGCTCACGCTTGAGACATTCATTAATGTTTCGTGGATCCATACAAATTCTCATAGCGCCACTACTTTTTCGAACTATAACCAAGGAACTCACCCATTCAGTCGGTTCATCAACCCTTGCGATGATGCCTACGTCGCTCATACGCTGCAACTCGTCCTTTAGCGGTTGCTTGAGGAGATGGGGCATCCGACGTGGGTGTTGAATAACTGGACGCGTTCCTTGTCAAAGCACTATCTTATACGGCGTTCGAACGCATCCCAAGCCGCGAAACAAGTTCGGGTAGTCTTTCATGACGCGTTCCCGAAGCGTTGCATGTCCCGGTCCAACATGAGACAGCACTGCCGATACCTCCGCGGTGCGTCGCACGAGGTCAAAGTCCTTACACGCAGGAAGTCCGAGTAGGGCACACCTTTTTAACACCACAAAAAATTTCAGACTCACAGTCTTGCCTTGGTAAGTAACTGCCATCACTACTGTTCCAAGAGTCTTGATGGCTTGACGGCTGCAACTGCGTAGCGTCGCCTTGTTCTGTAGATTGCACTTGTGCCCTCCGAAATCCTTGAGCCAACGCACAGGAATTATGTTTACCTGGGACCCTTTGTCTGCTTTGAGCTTCAGTTTGCTGTTTTTCATGGTTGCGCCTCTCATCCGTTCTGAACTCTTGCTGGCACAAACTTGCAAGACTTCATACCGCGCGTTCGACGAGTTCTTGCGCGTCTCTTGCACATCGTCGACTATTTTTTTTTCGTTCTGCAGGCCCCTGCAAATGATTCTTCCGGTCTGCCACACTTTCTGCACCGTTGACTGTACGGTATTTTTTCGGTTCATGCCAGCTCTTGCACTTCTTGCAGGCTCTTTTTCTGGTTCGGAGTCTTATCCTTGCTTGACACTTTTCTTTTGCTGATGGCTTCAACAGCGTTTGTTACCGGAGCTTGCCGCATTCTTTTCTGATCTGCTTCTATTTCAGTGGATTGCGCTGCTTTGATGGCACTTTCCAGTCAGCGAGTCTTCTCTGAGTAGGCGCTCTCGAAGCTGCTCGTCAGCTGTTCCGAACACAATTTTATCCCGTATCATGGATTCCCGCAAAGTTCCGAACTTGCAACTCTGTGCTTTTAACTGCAGGTCTCTCAAGAAGCTTTCAAAAGGTTCGCCATCCGCCTGGACGCTCTTCCGAAACAAGTACCATTCGAAAGTCTCATTCATGCGAGGCTCACAATAGCTTTCAAACTTTTGAAGAAGTGTGTCATAGCTCTCCTTCTCTTCATTGTGCAACCGAAAGTGTCTAATACTTCGATAGCTTCGGGCCCTGCGACATGGAGCAGGAACGCCGCTTTTTGCTTCTGACTGCGTTCCTTCTCGCTTTCCGTGCTTCGAGGTAGAGTTCAAAACGCTGACGAAACTTACGCCAGTTGTCAGCGCTATTCCCGGAAAATACGAGATGGCCCGGCGGGTGTAGTCCTTCCATGGCTTGAAGAAGCGTTTAGACCGTGCACTTCTGACACCATGTAGCCGACGCTGGGCCTTAGCCATACTATAGGAACAGACGAAGCCAGACGCGAGACACCACACGACGCTGCGGCGTCTCATAAGCGAGTGACGGTTTATTAGTAGAGCACTCGGGAAGGGGACGCAGCCCAAGGTTGCCAGACAACTATGTAATCTCCGCTGCAACCTTGTTTTTGAGGATGTTCTGACACATTTCTTGAAACACCCTGTAAATTTGTGTTCGCGCAATAAAATCTTTGTTGGCAGTCAGCGCCCGTCCTCGTGTGTCCTTCCGTTGTGCGTGTGTAAATTAACGCTGTTTGTTTAGATGAATCCTCATCAACGAGCGCGCTTCTCAACACTTTAAAAGTCACGAAAAATAACAACAAAGGAATTGACATGGAAGAAAAGCATAGGCACACTTAGTCGTGCAATTATACATAAAATTACTTATGCTTCTCCCTTGTGCAATTTACTATGACGTAATCGTTCTATGCAAGTGTGGTTGGTGTACTCGACAGCACCTTCGAGAGAGTCCTGCGTGGCTGGGTGAAATAAATGGAGATAATGAAAGGGCACCGGCCACATGTTTTATATAGTCCCAACGTTACGAGAGCCGTTGAATCTCTTTCTCGGGGTTTGACGGCGTCGGTCGTGGATGCAAAGTGCGCCGGTTCAGCGTACTTGCACTGCATATACTGCATTGCTTACTTTGTCAAATGCACTGAAAATGCTGAGCGAGGAAAAAGCCAACGGAACAAAACGGCTGCACAGGTAACGGGTTCAGCTTGAAATAAAAACGATCGAAATTGCTTCTGAAAGGGCGAGCGACATGGTATGACATCCCGAGTACTTCAAGGACATACTAACATGGGGTGCCGATACTTTTGAGTAAATCTTATTTGAAAGAAAGATGAAAGTTCTGTACGCAGAATTTCGCATGCCTTGAAACACAAAGCTCGAATGCGCGACGATCTCCCGCGTAAAGCAATTCTGGAGGGCGCAAAAAAAAAGAAGAACTGCTGGAGTTGTTCAGTTTTAGAGTAAAAATAATATTATACTATCGCCATCCACTACACCGCACCTTAGATGGTGTCATAATTTTGTAGCTCAAAACCAAATAAAGAATTTTACGAGTTCGGAACCTGAAGGAGGATGTACAAGGTTCACATTGAACGGTTATTTAATGTCACTGTGCAACAAATCTTTACACAACACAAAACATGCGCGAGAGTACTCTCTGCTGCGAAGCAACATGGATGTGTCCAGATGTGCGAGCCACTTGAATAGAGGAATGACCGTCAGCACCTTTCATGACTGTCCATTGGTGAGACATTTGTTATTCGACTAAGCTGCACAGCATTCAAGATGTTATGCAGTAATCTGGAAGAAAATGTGACTGCGAATGCTGACTAGAAAGACGGAGAAAAGCGAGGGCACAAGCAACAATGCCCGTACGGCGGCACGCCGTCTCGAATCGGAAGTCGGTACAGACGGATGCCGTAGCCCACAACCGCGTCAGAATCGGATTCAACCAAACGCATACCATTCACGCTAGCCTATAGTTACGCAGGGTTTCCCCCTCCCCCCCTTAACTGAATCATTACGATCAATCACACAACTCTTTAATTATTGGCTGCAGGCCCAAATAATGGTTTCAGAGTTGCAGATCACCTTCAGAAAATACAGGTTCAGTTGTTTCCTGTACGATAAGTTCCACGTAGTCCTTTTATCCGCACCAGAAGTAAAGCCCGCGAAATACGAAAAAATCCACTTGATCGATTGCTTGCGTAATGCTATCGCGCTCCTCTCAAGCGTGCAATCGGTGAACAAGGTCGTCTGCAGCGTGGCTGTGGCCACGGAAAAGCGGCAGAGAGCTTCGATGGCGGTCGGCATACGGGCCGCCGGCTTTTGTCGAATGACGGCCATAGGCGTTCGCAGGGTTCCCCTTCAGGGGGAGCGATGGTTCATCGCAGCGCCCCCCCCCTCCCAATTATGCCAATGTATGGCGCTGACAATGCCCCCCCCCCCCCCCCCGAGTCGAAGCGTCACCCCTCCCTATATGTCAATGACCCCTGCCATCCCTATCCTTGCTGCCGGCCTGCTGCTCTTCGTACTGATGACCTCTGTGCCTCCACACCTCTAACCTTCTGTCTCCTATCCACTGTCATCCCATCTCCCCCTTCCCGCAGGCGCTGCGCCGTGCTCCCGACCGGGCTGCAGAAATTAGGCGCCTTTTCCTCTTCAAACCACTACCACCACCACCACTTTGCGCCCCCCCCCCCCTGCCCCCCTCGTGCGCACGCCTATGATGACGGCGCAAATGCGCGCGGCTGACCGAGCGTTCCCGAGGCGATAAGGCGCACAAAACGCTGCAGGCGATCTCGGGTGCTATGCAGGATGGCCCGAGCTTCTCGGGCACACGAGTTTGCTCCGAGCTCGCATTACGGTGGTCATGACAGGAAGACAGTGCGGAACACGCGATAGCAGCGTTGATAAAAACGGCTACTAAGAACGAGCATGGCGTCACATACGCATGTGCGGCATTTGCGGCGGTTTTCGAAGCAACGCCGCGTGCGAACGCGTCAGCGCCGCCACTCAGTCAACATTTTGACAGTGTAGCGGCGTCAGCCTGATTGTCGCGCTATCTTTTTGCCAACTGATCATCGCGCCTCCCATGGGCGTGTTCGTGGGCGTTTTTCCTCTTTCGGAGAATTCTTTCATTCCACCTGCAGCATGGAAATTTCCACTCTCGAAGGCAACAAGGGCGCACACGCAGCACTCTGGTGCAGCTCGTTTCGCTTCTCTGGAATATTACAGACAAATAAATGGACAGGTTACTGCTATACTTACATTGCACGTCTGAAGATTTTTCTGTAGTAACGAAACGGTATACAGAAACAATGTTTCCACAAACAAGTAAATAATAACATTTCTCGCCGCAAATCCCACCAGGGGCGCTTGCTTCGTGGCTGTGAGTGGTACGTCGTGAGCGCGGTGAAATTGAATGCGAGATATCGTAGCCACGTGATGATATAACCTTTAGTTCTTCGTGCGTGTGTGCATAGTCTGTGCGATTAAGCTAATAGATTAATCGTGCCGCTCGCTGGCGTTGCGTCGTGAGCACTGCTTCTCCGCAAGAGCAAACGCGGTGGGCGGACCCGATTTTCGCCGCGGGCGTCTGTCAATCAAATTGATTGACGTGCAAACTCGGGCACAAACTGTTTATTCTCAAAAGGCCCCAGTTCAACTCGGGACTGTCATAGTGCCGGTGTGCCTGTCAAGTGTTTCATGCAGTGGACGCTACTCAGCAGCTTCTTTGCATATAAAATAACTTGGTCAGTTTGCACTACTTGTGCAAGACTGGGGCCATCGGAGGAGCTTGTGGTCACGTAGCTTCTTCGAGCTTATTACGAGGCTCGTCTACTCAGTATGCTTGGACTGCTTCAGAGTATGACCGGGTCAGTTCGGCCTCAATATTCCTGCTATTGATTAGCTAGACCTTAATTAACATGGCAGTGAATAGTTGTGTCCTAATTCGTAATGTTTCAATTAACACGGCATTATTTATCCGATTTCATTATTAAGGCCCTCATTAGCACGAATGTACTTAACACAATGCTAATTAGAGTGATCCTAATTACCGTGTACTTGGGGAGGAAGTTCCTAATTAGCTTGGATTGAATGAGCGCTCCCAATTCGCGTCGTGTTAATTAGCGCGGCCCTAATTAGTTCATTCTTGACTAACATGGTACTGAATAGTCCTGTCTTGATTGTTAATGTCTTAACTACCACTACAATAATAACTCAGGTTTAATTCCCAAGGTCCTGTAATAGTACATAAGTAATTAGCATAACCCTAATTAGCACTATAATTAACACGGTATTGGTGAGAAAGGTCTTGATTAGCTTGGTTTTAATTACACGCTCCTAATTAGCGTCGTGTTAAATTAATTAGCATGGCCTTAGTTTGTTCTTAGCTTTACACGGTTAAAAGCATGCTCTTAGTAAGACTTGGCTTAATTAGCTCGGCCTTAGCGTGATTTGTCTTAATCAGCTTCGTCATAGCATGTCCTGACTTATCTAGGCATACCGCCCAGCCAATTAGCTAATCAGCCGGCCGCACCTGCTCGGGGAGCGAGCAGACGATTATTAAGAGGACGAAGAGGGCGCGCGCCGGCCGAGCAACGCGCTAGAATGTAGAGGCCGACCATGGTGATTATACACGTGGCCTGGGCGGTTAGCTCTAGCCGCGGTGTTGTAAGGCGATCGGTCGGAACTAATCTCAGAGGCCACGGTGATGATTATTCTGAAGTATACGTATTGCTGACATTAAATGCTTGAAAACGGATTCAAACGGCCCGCGCACACATAAAAAATATAGTTAGTAGAACTTTCTGTCACTTTTCTTGCATGGGTCCACTTCTGCACTCAGTGGAACGACAGACAAATGAAAGAAGGTGCCTCTTGTTTGAAGACACCACATAACCTTCTCGACCGCCCTTGACGTGACGCTTCGTTCCATCGTAACCAATGGAACGGAGCGCGCGCTGAGGGATAGGATTTCACCTTTGCGTACTGTTAGCTCGTTCAAAAGGGGGTGCCGCCAGAGCTCGGAAAGATCCCGAGTTTCGCCAAACTCGGGCCATCCTGCATAGCACCCCTGGTACTCCAATCGGATGCTCGAGAAATAACACGATAACAGCGCGCCAGCGGCCATTCACGTGGCTTTTAGGGGCGTAGCTCCTCTTAGTCTAACCTTGTCACGTCTCCGTTGTCCGGCGTAAACGGATCTCCCGTATGATGCAATAGATGGCGCTGTCTCATAGAAGTACATACAAACTGCAGTTCGGGGACGATATTCTAGAATGCGCTGTACACAATCTGTGTCGTCATCACCATTTCTCCTCTCATTTCCTAGATGGCGTTGGTCCAATAGAATTGTGTGCAATATGGCGCTTGTGTGAATTGACACTAGATGGCTCTGGAAGTGCCGCTGCTCTCCGATTGGCTGCTGCGCGGGCTGCGCGGGGATGCGCGGCGAGCCAACGCCTCTCTCATTCTCCTGGATCGTCGCCGTACGTGTCGGATCGTTGGCGGAGCATGGACGATGCGCAGCGGCGGGCGCTCGCTTGGCGGCAGTCAGGCGGATCCCGTGACGGTGCGCGCCAAGGACGCCGCTGCCAAACGGGCTCAACGAGAAGCGAATCCCGAGACCATGATTGCTTCAGGAGCTTCGCCCAAGCTCGTCATCATTCACCAGTGGATATGCTGTAATTTTTTTCACGCTTCGTGGGCTTTCTTTGCGAAGTGCATGTAGGTTTGCGCCAGTTGGTTGGTTGTAGGATTGCTATAGGATTTGATAGGCTGTAGGACTTGTGCGCGCACGCACGCACCCCCCCCCCCCCACACACACACAAATATAGATATACCAACCTTCGCCTGATGACGCGCTCCACCCGGTGTCATTGCAGCTCTCCGTACCGGAGGAGCGGCCGCTTGTGGAAGAGCGGCCGCTCGTGGTCAAGCTTGACCAGCTGGCGCTCCGGAAGCTCCTTTATTGAGCGGGAGTCGCTCTCTCCTCGGGCATGTCGTACACCCACTGGCACATAAAGACGCATAAACGGTGAGAACGTCGTCACAGCAACAACAACGGCAGCAACTGCAACAGCAACCATTTAATGGATAAATCATACGCTTATATTGCCGAGGAAAAAGCCCAAGCTCTTAGCGTTGGCGCGCGCTTCGGGCAGAAAATCATTTAAAGAAGAATAACGTTAAGGCAGGTTATAAGAGAGAATACGCGCAGAACGAGGCAAAGGTAGAAGAATTAAAAATGACAAGGCACACAATACGACAACAGAAGACAAGGAAAATAGATGGAGTAGGACGATAAAGACAGTTCATATAGAATAAAATCGATGCCAAGCTGAAAAAAAAAACAGATGATACAATGACTTCTGCCTATTTTGTGAACTTCAACAATACCTCTTTCTGGGCGAGATCGTCCATATTTTGATCCTCGGTAACCGCGTGTGTGTGCGTGTTGTCGCTTTCGTGGTCGTTTTTGCCGTTAGTGTGAATTGTGTAAAACTGCGCGACAATAGCGCGAACTTGTAAAAATATGTGTTTGAAGTGCCCCCATAAAAATAATCATTGTAAGATTTCTGTGGGCGGCTAGGTGATGCACCTGGTAGGCCGTGGCAGTAGCACTGGTAGGTAGGTACGCAATTTTCAAATACAAATGAACAGTTTGAGGCAGATGATGACACCTTGAAGACGTTTGAAATAAATTAGCATGTCATTGCGATTTCATCGGCCATGGTGCAATGGCAATGGCAATATTCCAACGCTCCGGGAATGAGATCCAGAGTAATTTCGAGCAAGTGACGATTGAATACGCTTACTGATTTCTTCTGGGGCCGTTATTTATTGTAAATGCTGAATTTAGAAATACCAGATCACAGACGTGTATTCGAGCTGGAGGAGACAAACTGTCGCATGGAATAAGCAAAAATATTACTTGTACGCTTAATGGCATGCGAAGCCTTAGGACGAACAGCGCTGTTGTTTGTCCCGTATCTTCGTCCTTTGTCGTTTGCGGCCTCGTCCCCTTACAAGAATGTACCGATTATAGCAGCCGTTCGCTGTGGAGCGAAAAGATACGTAAACACTGAATCCTCTCGATAGTCTTTAAACATAGCCGAGAAATCGAATCGACCGCATCGAAACGCGCATATTGTGAGCGGGAAAGTGTACTTTTGTATCAAAAAGAAAACCGAGGTTTTTGATTTCACGAACTTCTCCCAAGAATAATAGTAGAATTAATAGTAGAAAAATTATATGCTTGCTGTTTCGCAAAGGAAAGTGAAGGCTTTGATCTTGGCAATATCCACGATGTTGTTTAGTTCTCCAAAATCGAGATAAAGAAATGATACCACACTGCAGGATGCGATAGCGATTAACATCTTGACGTTTCTCAAATTCATGCGTTCCTTCCAAATACTCATAGAGGTAAAGAATTACGAAAGGTAGGGAAAACTTCACTACAAATACAAAAAGAGGAGTGCATCCTTGAGGCACCCCTCTATTTGTCTTCGCCATTTGCGGTAACATAAAATAATGTGTAGAAGATAGCTATGCAAAAAATTGACAAAAGCGCCCAGGCTTAATAAGAATGAGGAGTATAAGAGGCTGACTACGTCAGAAATTTTACTAGGGTTGGAATACGTAACTGGTGTCACCCTGCTCCCTCTGAAGCACAGACGTGGAGATCTGCTTGCTGAAACTAGCCAGATTTCAGACAGTTGAGCCACCAGAGAGAAATGCATGTTGATTTGGAATCGGAAGCCTCTTCACGCTAAATGAAATTGAAGAGTTAAAGTATCGGCTCGCAGGGTGTGCGCTGATTGGGCACGCACGCATTTCTTGAAATATATAACGTGCGTACCCAAGAGGTTACTGCGCCATGCATGCGCATTGGCAATAAACGTGAACGCAAAGCTTTGGGTAGCCTATTCTAAAGCCGCTTGATATGTTGTAAATAGCTTATTCGCCCCGTTTGGTTAGTGCTATTGTGTTGCGCTTATAAGCATGATGTCGCAGGTTTGATTGAGGTTAAATGCGAAAGACGTTAGTGGACCTAGATTCATATGCTCTTTAAGAGGTATTAAGATGCACTTAAAGTAAATCATTCTTAGCTATATATGAATAATCGCATATACAGGGTGCTTCAGCTAGAAAGCACGAAATGTTAAAAAAATTAACATAGGCGCTCCGCCTATCCAATTAGCGCAGTATTGTTCTGAGCCATACAGGGCACGTCAGAATATTTTTTTCCAATCCGCCAAGCTCGGCGATTAGCAAAGATTGCTTAATGAACTTTTTAAATGGTAACTGTTGAGAAAAATCTTCAATAGAAAAGCTGTAGCGCTTGTTAAGCAACATCGAATTTTTCAGTCTATAGTAGGATAACTCCCCTGCTTAATTTTTTTTCGGGCTTTCTTTAAAGCGCGCAGATTTTAAAAATCGCGCGGCGTTTTGAGTGCTCTCAAATGTAAGTGTAACGAATTATCAGAGGCTACTCCGCACACGAAGGTCGATTGAACAGGCTATCGGTGACTGCGATGGACGCTAAGCGACAAAAGGAGCATACCGTTTCAACAACCAAAAAAATTATTCAACATAAAAGCGGGAACCACGGAGCAAATGCCACATGTGACCGCAGGCAGCATTTGGTGCAGCGTAGCAACTTTTTACTTTTCTTTGACACCAATGAAGAAACACATTAGAAGGGGCGAGCGTGACAGCTTGATGAAGGAGCGAGACAAAAGATTCATTCACACGTGGCGGCTGTCCTTTTGTGCATTTTTTTAGACGGTACGCTCCTACCATCATTTTGCGCCCATCGCAGTCACCGATAGCCTGCTCAACCGACATTCGTGCGCGGAGCAGCCTCTGATAATTCGTTGAACTTACATTTGAGGGCACTAAAAGCGTCACGCGTTAGGCGGCAGTCGCGTGGTATCTTTTAAAAATTTGCGCGCTTTCAAGAAAGGCTGGAAAAAACTTAAACAGAAGGCAGGGAAGTTAACCAGAAATGCTTGCGGTTGGCTACCTAGCACTGGGCGATTGGGGAACCGGATTACAAATATCTGTGTGTGTGCGTGCGTGCGTGCGTGCGTGCGTGCGTGTGTGTGTGTGTGTGTGTGTGTGTGTGTGTGTGTGTGTGTGTGTGTGTGTGTGTGTGTGTGTGTGTGTGTGTGTGTGTGTGTGTGTGTGTGTGTGTGTGTGTGTTTTAGCCGCTCCATTGGACCACACAGTTGAACAGCACAGCGTTTGCATGCGTCCGCTTCCCAACCATATTGCGAACCTACGACTGCAACAAATGGAAATACGAATGCCCTGCATGACGGTCTTTAGGTAGATGCGTGTAAAAAGCGAAATGCGAACACAAATGTTGTAGCGATGTAAGAAACTGAAACGTATCTCACTTCTTGTGTTTCAAACTCCAACTCGTCAGCGTAGTCGAAGTAGTTGCTCATGGTTGCGTTGTTGTTCAGTAACGCCGACGAGCCCGTACAGGTTGCCCAACTCGGCCCCGCCTCTCCACTGGTACAGCTTGGACCAGACGCGCTCGCATCTCTTTCACGTATGGAACCTTCGTCCTTTTCCCGGCACAGCCACTGCCTCGTCCGCGGAGGTTGCCCGTCCCTCTCGGCCTGAGCTTCGGATTCGTGGTCGCCACTCACAGCATCACTGTCGTCGCTTATGTCTCCGTCTGGATAGACAGGGCTTTCCAGGGTAAGTGCGTCGTCGCTTTCCGGTCCGTTTACTCGCTATACGTATTTTCGCTGTACAAGTCGAAGGATAGGTGAATTCCGTTATGGTGGCTAGCATAACTCCGTGTGGGTTGATTGGTGATGATGATGGTGATGATACTCATGGGATGATTGGCACCTACCCACTCAGGAGGATCGGCCAAGAGTCGGGCGGATCATGTAGTCTGAACATTTTTAAATGCTATTACAGGTTACAGAGTCGATTAGAATCAAGAGTTATTTTAAATGAATACCAGTTATAGCTTAGACCATGGTGCATAATCTCGCAAATGACCAAAAATCATTATGTCATTATGACATAACTTAAAAATTATTAGCGGTTGATGTGTCGAATAAGACGATTTGATTCGCATATGAATTTCTCTATAGCACTGCGTATAATCCCGTCCTAGTGCCCCAGAGCAGAAGCCCCAAATGACAGCAGTACAGTAGAAGTAACTGGCAGAGCCAGGTGCCGCATTACAATTTCAATAGGGGGGATTCCACGAGAGATCGAACATGCCTGTCCGGTCGCAATTTTTATTTTGCCTCGGTTTTTTATATGTTATGTGGGCACATTCAAAGTGCACGGAACTGAAAATTTTATTTCCAAGAAACGCTCCTAGCGCGCCAAAAAAATATTTGAAGGTGGCGGCGCGGGCCTCCTGTTTTTGCTCACTGCAATGTTTTCGGATTTCACGGCCGAATTTAGCGCGAACTATAAATGATGTGTCGAAATACTTTTTTCCTTGTTTTAATAGGCATTACTGTGAATTACATCCATGCTTTTTAAATGCGAAGCATTTCTTAGCGAACCTCTGGCACTTTGAGCGTTTCTATCTATCTATCTATCTATCTATCTATCTATCTAGCCGCCTACGTCTGGGTGCTCTCGTCATCGCCTCTTTAACTTTGTGTAGACCAAAATTAGCATGGGAGGGTAAGAGGACTTGACGAATATGACTGTGTGGTCATGACATGGATAACGTGAAAATCCTGTTGCGTGCGTCGTCAAACCCTTTCCTCCAGACACGTGTGGCACATACCCGTTTACCACCGGCCGCGGTGTACGGGTATGCGCCACAGGTGATTGACAGTTTATATTTACCCAGGAACGGCGAGAAATGACATTGGTAATTTAAATGCGAGAGCGTTAAGAAAAACCGACATCGGCAGCGTTGACCCGGCGAATGGAAAGAATAAACTCAAGACCCCAGCAGGAATCAAACCCAAGCATTCTGCGTGGCAATCAGGTATTCTACCACAAAGCCACGCCATGTCTACAAACTAGTTTGGAAAAACAGCCCATGCAGGCGTAATGTCGGCGCAACGTCAGTTGTGGTTATGGTGCTGGGTATCTAATTTTACAAGAAAGCAATAAACACTACATATGTAGTTACAATACAGGCGTCATATCAGATTATAACGTCCGTGATTCCTGTGTTGGCTCCACTTTTGTAGCAGTCTAATAAGCATTCCATTTGTATTCCTATGATTCAGCAAGCTATATTGAAGCATTGCTCCACCCTGGAGGAACACGAAAGTTACGTATGATATTCAGACCATCGCAGCGTAAGGTGCACTTAGTCTGCCAGAACGACGCAGTGTCCTCTTCATTTCTTACGATGCTGGGCGATGGCCTCATGCTGACCGAGGATGATGACAGATTAATTAACAGCCGCTTTGTGGACTAGGCTACGTAGGTCACATACTCCCATGTAGTCTACGAATACGACAAGCGCCATCCACTGATGTTGGTCTACGTAGCCCTATCCAGGCCTACCAGCCTCAGCGGCCTAAACCTCACCAACGCGATGGGTGACTTCAGATTCCGACATGTCGCCGGCTCTATATACAGACAATTTGTCGACGAAATGACCGAGGCATCCACGGAAACAGAAAAAGGAGAAGGCAGGGAGGTTAACCAGAAACACTTCCGGTTGGCTACCCTAGAGACACTAAAGAGCAAAACGATTTTCTCATATTAGTAAAGTACTCTTTCACTATACCAAAAACATCACGCTTGCTGCGAGATGACGCTTAGTAAGCGAGAAAACGCGAAAAAACAAAATCCACGATTTCTAACAGCTGTACTATACCTCATATTTCACTACACATGGACTCCTCGCCACCGCGATTGCGACCGCATCCGATAACAAGTCATGACCAGCTGCTGGTGCTCAAAGATCATGGTGATGATGACCTTGTTCAAGAACTGTTAGGAACCCCTTCCACACATGCACACGGGTTCGTGAAACGTATACATGCTTTCTCCACGATAACGGACAAGTATAAGCACTACATATCAGCTTACCGCTTCTGGCGTTGGTAATACCCACGTTGCCGTTGGCAGCGTTACCCAACTGTAAACAACTGGTTTTTAACACATATGCGGCTCTTCAACGTATATGTGTGCGTATAAAATTTATACAAATCTTTAGCATCAATTCGTAACGTTTCGTTCAGTAAAAAAAATTACTCCACAGTCCCCTTCTCGCCGCATGCTTCGCATAACATTGACTCCCACGGTACATGGGATCTGCCGAATTTTTTTATGCCGTCCTCAAAAAGAAGAAAATGTGAAAAAATGGCAGACACGGCTGAAATCAAAAAGAGGTCCTAAGTTTGAAACTTTGAGGCGCCTTGGCGCCTTTGCTATTTCAACAGAATCTTAAAAACAATGTCAATTATAGAAAGGAGCCTTTGCAACATTTATGCGGAAGATCATTTTCCTACTGGCAGCGCAAAACAAGAAAAAAATAGTTAAAGAAGCGAGTTTTTTCAAAAAAGTACATTTTCAAAAGAATAAAATAAAATAACTCCGGTCTCAATTTTGACGACAATTTTTTATCGAAGAGCGCTTATGTCAGTGAACACACGGTTTTGATATCATATGTCCTCATTTGCTTTGTTTACGAGATATAACTGGCCAAAATGACCCTTGTTGTGTGTGCTCACTTTAGTGTGACTGATGGTTGTTATTAGCTTGCATTGTGCGTAAATCGCAGTTTTAATTATTCTGCTGCAGCAAAACCTTGCTCTGGTGGCTTTTCGTCAAGAAAATTGTGTTCTCAGATTTTATTTGTGTCTAGTGTGTGCAAAAGTGGGCTGCTGCCGCCCTCTAAAGGGTGATTCCACGAGAGAACGAACATGCCTGTCCGGTCGAAAGTTTTGTTTTGCCTGCGTTTTTTATATGTTATGTGGGCACATTCAAAGTGCACGGAACCGAAAATTTTATTTCCAAGAAACGCTCCCAGCGTGCCAAAAAAATATGTGAAGGTGGCGGCGCGGACCTCCTGTTTTTGTTCACTGCAATGTTTTGGGATTCGCGGCCGAATTTAACGCGAACTATATATAAATGATTGAGACCGGAGTTTTTTCTTATTTTTTGAAAATGTACTTTTTCGAAAAAACTCGCTTCTCGTAACTATTTTTTTTTGCGCTGCCTGTACGAAAATGATCTTCCGTATAAATGTTGCAAAGGCTCTGTTCTATATTTGACATTGTTTTCAAGTTTCTGTTTGTAATAGCAAAGGCGCCAAGGCGCCTCATACTTAGGACCCTTTTTTGATTTCGGCCGTGTTTGCCATTTTTTCACATTTTCTTCTTTTTGAGGACGGCATAAAAAAGCATGGATGTAATTCAGAGTAATGCGTATTAAAACCAGCAAAAAAATTTCGACACATCATTTATAGTTCGCGCTGAATTCGGCCGTGAAATCCGAAAACATTGCAGTGAGCAAAAACAGGAGGCCCGCGCCGCAACCTTTCAAATATTTTTTTGGCGCGCTGGGAGCGTTACTTGGAAATAAAATTTTCAGTTCCGTGCACTTTGAATGTGCCCACATAACATATAAAGAAACCCAGGCGAAACAAAAATTGCGACCGGACAGGCATGTTCAATCTCTCGTGGAATCACCCATAGTTCGTTTTCTGAGAGAGGAAAAACGTCGGCATTCCAGCAAGAAATGTTCGATTGTTTCTACCTCATTGGAAGAGGAACATGTAGGAGAGATCGCCAGACCAGCTCTGTGCATGTATAAATCAAGAGTTGGGATCCTACATCGCAGTCTTGCCATTGCTACTTCTGTCCCTGCCTTGTTTTACACCATTTTCTGCTCCAAGGGAACTGAAGGTGCTGAAAATCTGGTGATGAAGCGAGACTTGAAGTAAGCCATGATAAAGCGTGCTTTCTAAATCTGGCCGCCGCGACGAACGCCGTAACTGGAAGTAGATCAAGGACTGGGCCTGCAAGGGAAGCCTTTGCCAAAGTGCCCGAAACTTCATTCAATACTATTCCTTTATGCCCCGGAACCAAAATTAACCGCAGGTTTCGCAAATGCTGTGGAGCAAGTACGCGCAATAATCTCAGAGTATGTCATTCAGCTGGGGTTGTTAAAGCAGAACACAATGATAATGAATCTGTTACTATAGCCACTGAAGCTAGGGAGATGGGAAGTTTACGCAGGGCCAAAATGACAGCTAAGAATTCAGCCAAAAATACTGGTGTATGATCAGAGAGTCTTACAGGAAAGGACCAGTCTAGTTGTGTGGAAAACATTCCAACATCGGCCTTTTCATCACACTGCGAAGCATCAGTTGCTATCACAACAGTCGTGCTAATATGATTTAAGCGATCTTGAAAAAGTCCATTCAGTACATTCCAAGGATGTAACTTCGCGTCGTTAGGGAATATATCATCATATGATATCGCCAATGAACTCAACCTATTATTCATTACGATTATATCATTAAGGTTTATCTTTAATGGGTCCAATAGCCGCTGTGCAAAAATCACCTGTGGTGTGTGGAACAGAGGCCACGAGACGTTAAAAACAGTTCTGGCTGGCTTATAAATACATTATTGGTCTCGTCTTATCAGGCGATTCATAGAGCCTTAAGAATGTTTGAACTGTTAATATTTTGAATCTATGTTCCAAGATGGGATTCGGGATTCCTTATATAGAACTGCATTTGCTACAAATTTTGGTAACCCAAGGCACCAGCGAAATGCTTGGCGTTCAAGCAAAACTAGCGGATTTAACTTCCACGCTGGTGCGCCGGAGAATAAGGCACATTCAAACTCCAGTGTAGGGCGTATATACATGCGGTAAATCTTTATCAATGTGTCTCTGCGCATGCCCCAGCGATGATTGCTAATCCTCCTGAGTATTCCCATCGCACGTGATGCTTTAGTCGCTGTATGTTCAATATGCATACGCCAGTTAAGCTTTCCATCATAAATAATTCCGAGCTACTTGACTGTTTGCACTTGGGGAATGTCTGCTTGATGGAACGAGAGGGATATATTTATGCTGTCTAGCGGAGAGAATGACAGAACCTGCACACTTCTGTACATTAATGGTCAAACGAATACTGTCGAGCCAATGTTCCAAGGTGACAAGTATCCTTGTAAAAGGTCGTACAGTGACTGAATGTCATCCGCCGAGGCAAAGAATGCTATATCATCAGCATAAACATACGTGTTTACGTTTCGATGACAAGGAATGGAGCTAAGCAAGATATTAAACAATAGCGGATACAACACTGCTCCTTGAGGAACACCGCGTGTTTGTCTGAATTTCCCAGTTGAAATACCACTCTGTACGCAGTAAAACTCCCTGTCCAGCAAGAATTCAGTCGTCCACGCAACAGAATAGTCAGGCAATCCAATCTCTTTCATCCTTTCAAGTAAAATCGGGTACTCTACACTATCGTACGCTTTAGAGATATCTAAAGTAACTAGTGCTGCATACGGTTTCTGACGCAGTGCCAGCTGGATTCTGCTCTCCAGGTCAACGTGTGCACACCATATTGACATCCCTGTTCTAAATCCAATTTGACAGTGACTCGATAATCCTTTAGCGTTCACAAATTTAGTTATCCGTGCGTGTAATAATCTCTCAATTAATTCGACGAAATTGGATGTTAAGACACCTTCGCTACTTTCCACACGGAAGGAATCGAAGCGTTTCTCATAGAATAATTTATGGTATTCAATAAAACATTAGGAGCGACATTAAATAAAATTTTAAACATGTTTGTAGTGATGCCATCAGGGCCTGGGGCTGCCGCTGGTAAACCTGATACTACTGAGGATAACTCGGTCAATGATATCTCTTCACCATATTCGAGACTGTCCTGTCGCACAAAAGTTGAAGGAATGCAGGAAGAAAATCTAGCCTCCGAACCTCTGGCAATTACATCTAGAGAGTCTTCTATTTCTCAGGTGGTTAGCACTATTGATTCTATATTTAAGGAACGCGGCAATTAATTTGATCTTAAATACCGGAACAACGCCCTCTTATTTTTAGACTTTGACGGAAATTCAAAATGGCGAACATTGTATTCGTCCTTTGCTCTCGCTACTGTTCGTTTGAATGCCCCTGCAATAAACTTGTAGTTGTTCCAGTTTCTAGGAGGCTGATTGTGCATGAGCTGCGTCCACGCTGCTTTCCGTCACTTATATTCCCTCGAGCAGTCGTCATTCCACTAATTTCTAGAAGTAGGGTCTTTCGTTCCCTGTATTTGGAACTCCGACTTCTTTCGAGAGGAGTCGAGAATAGCGCAAATATTACGCGCGCTGCACGGATTCTCAGCTAAAGGTGTAAAAGATATCCGCAAACTTCATTTTAAATCTGTTATAATCAATAAACGAACGAACGTTAACCTGCGCAGAGTACTGTGAGCAATTGATCTTGAATACCACTGGAATGTGATCGCTGCTGGTTCCAGCCTCAAATTTCCCCGAGGATAACACCGAAAGTCCTGGACCCGAAAACGTAAGATCCAATACCGATCTAAACTGTCCCCGCAGAAACGTTAAGGATCCAGTGTTATGACAACTGAACTGATTGGATGCCGCCCAGTCCCATAGACGCTTTCCACATTGGTCCGTTTTGAATCCCCATGATATATGATGGGAGTTGAAATGTCCAGCTAGTGCGATCTTATTTCCACAGATTAGAAGAATTGAATATAAGGTTCGTGTATCTATGCACACCCAAAGGAAAATAAGCATTAACCAAAGAAAATGTGAAACCTCCTGGAAGAGTTAATTCTGCCGACAAAATTTCACTTTCTGCAGACATCAGCTGAAATGATATTTGTGCTCTGTGACAAAATCTATTCGATACAAAGGTAAGTAAACCACCACCTCTGGATGGACGATCTAGTCGAAATGATCGGTAATTACACAACCTATAGAATTTGTCAGGAATGACCAAGTTTCTTGTAGTAGGGTTGCATCCGGATAAATCTGGGAAACTAAAACGTTTAATTCTGTAGAAGCAGCAAATACTGATCGGCAATTCCACTGCAGCACTTCTCATCTACCTTCCGGTGACGAAAGCACCGCAGAGGCTACTGCCTCTTCCAAAATATTAGCTGTTGCCTTGACCGGCTGGAGAACTTTCTTTGACTTCGAACTAGGAAGATATCAGTCGCATTTAGGGGAGAAGCCCTTTGTTTTTGTACACGCGGGTCCATGCTTGCATGTTCTGTGAATCTGCTGTGTAGGCTTGCGAGACCAGACAGCTACCGCCTTTTGTAGGAAAGCTTCAAATAGGGTCCTCATGAGAAGAAGTCGCATTTAAACCATCAACTTGCCGAGGTAAGAGCGTTTCGGCTGTGACCCACTGTCTGAATATTCCCCGCTTGAGCCATTAGACCCATTTGGGATGCTAATAACCCACTATGGCATTCCGTCACACTTTCTACGACTCTTTCCATCATTTTGGCCATAGCTTTTTCTGCAGCTTCTGATATCACTTGCGAAATATTTGCATCAATCATCGCCTGGTGTCGTGCAGTTACACTAGCATATCCATGTTCTCTTTCCTTTACAGCTGAAATAGCCTCTCTCCGTTATCACCGCCTTTTATCCATAATCTCTAAGACTTGGCTTTCTTGCGCTCTAGCTGGGAAGGTGGGTTCATCATCTTTCTGAGAACCTCGCACACAGCAGCACTTGTGCGACTGAGCAGTGCAGTCGTTCGGGGAGTGACTCTCTCCACACATACAACGTCGCATGCCAGATTTACAACCTCCCAAACTGTCTCTAAATCGCCAGCAGTTGCGATATTGTAATGGACGCCAGGCAAGCTGATCTACTCTGAAAATCGGAGGCCGCACTTTGATTTCCGAAGGGCGTGACGTACCGGCAAACGTGGCAATCACGAATCACCGACTCTGTTGGAACTCGTTTGTTATCGACCATTCTGTTAGCACCGGTAAATTGCTATCGCACCAGGTGCGGAAAGCTTCTCAAGTGTCTCTGCCGGACTCAAAGTATAGCGTCTACACCGCGAACAATGCCCTTGCTGCAGGCAAGGTGCGGCGGGATGAAAGCACTCACTTGCATTGATTCAAATGACGAGCATTTTAGAAGGTCATACACACAAGCCAGGTCCGGCGATCGGCAGACAATCCCACCTTTGCCAAATTGCCGGACGTCAGTAATGTGAATATAGTGGCGCGTGGCCACCTGGAGTTCCGCCTGCATCGCTTTCGGGTTGGTAAACCGAATGTATCCTAGCGCTACAGGAATACTGCTTACACCACTGCGAAAGAACGCTTCAAGTGGCATTTGATCAGGTGGGAGAGTGGCTGACCAAGGCGGAGACCACCCGGGCCATATCCAGGAGAATTTGTCGACATCAGTTGTGCTAGCAGCCGATAAAACAGTAAACCACCTTTCAACCGTTACGATTTACATCCGCCCGACCCTTAGACAAAACCTTGAGTACTCACTCAACTGTCTTGAGGGCTTCCGAACACGATCGAATGAACGGATCAGCGGGACGCCACGTCTTCACTCGAGCTCGAGATTCCTCTGCGGTACTTCTTCTTCCTCTGCGCTAATGCAGCGTGTTTCGCGTGGTTGCCGGAGAAGGTGCATGTACAATAACGTACCGAGGAGCTCTTGTTGTGTTTGGCGTAAAATATACGCCTTTGGGCTCATAGATAACGACCAGAACGCCATTTAAACTAACTTCTAACTAACGGAGAGGCGTGCGGCAGCACGCAGTTTGGCAGTCTACAGAATGTTTGTCGGCACAATTGTTCTCTTTCTTTGTCATTCTAGTTTCGGTTTCATTAGGATGATGCCAGGTGGCGCCTCACTTGGTACCGATGTTCTGTGACTGCGCCTCTATGGGCGCTTCGAGGCGCATTGTAGACAAGACATTGCACTTGCGTTCGGACGATCAGCAGAGTTTGAGAATTGGGCCAACGCAGGCTGCGCGTTGGGTCAAGTGCACGGAGCGCCACACATTTCGAAATTAAAATCAGACGAGACGCGGGCCATACTGCGCCGTGGCCCGCGCTGTGTCTGTGTCTTCTCGTTGGTGACCCAAGACGTCTTGGAGACCAGCGCTAATTTTTGCGTCTTCGATTAACGCGAACGCAAAAGCCCAAGAATGGCTTGGGTCCTGCGCATGCGCCCTGGCGGCTCGCAAGCTTCTTGGGTCACCAAGCTCCTTGGGGCCCCGATTCTCAAACTCTCTATATATTTTTAACGCGATAGCGTTAAAGAGCTCGTATCGCAGAAATTCCGCCGTCGGCGTCGGCGTCGGAGCCGTTGGTTGTGAGCGAAAAATCATCATCTTGTCCGTGATCGAAAAATCGAGAAAGCTGCAAATAAAATAAATAATAAAAATGTTGGGTCCGAGTGAGAATCGAACCCAGGCCGTCTGCGTGGCAAGAAGGTGTTCTACCACACAGCCACGCCTCTGCTTGGAGCTGCACTGAAAGTAACTTTCATGCTTCCCAAAAGTACGCGTCCTGTATTCCGGTGTCACAGTACAAGATGTAATATCGCAGTAATATTGCGTTGTACAAGCGTACATTGCCATGGGGCGTCACACCATGTCAATATCATAACGACTTGGTGGTTTAAAGACAGACACTCATTACAAAAGGCACACACATTACTGCGTGTATTCCCTTGAGACCACGTAGTGGGTGCATCGCAACTTCGAAAAAGTTTCTCGCGCATAATTGCTCCTAGATTAAAGCATGCTACCCATTACATAAGGCACACACCTTAGTGCGCGCATTCTGTTAAACACTCGTAATGTTCGAGGTGCGCACTAGGGGCAGGATATCGCTATCGCGTTCAACTCTTAAAGGCGAAGCTTAAGCGTCCCCCAATTTTTTTTGTCGAGCCTCACACATGTCATTGTTTTTAAATGCGAAGCATTTCTTAGCGAACTTCTGCGACTTTGAGCGTATCTATCTATCTATCTATCTATCTATCTATCTATCTATCTATCTATCTATCTATCTATCTATCTCTCTCTCTATCAGCTATCTATCTATCTATCTATCTATCTATCTATCTATCTACTAGCCGCCTACGACTTCGTGCTCTCCTGGTCGCTTGGTTAATCAAATGTACACCAAAGTTGATATGGCGTAACATGACTGTATGACGAACATAATTGACAAGTCATAACATGAAAATCATGACACGCATGTCATGTACAGCATGATTTACATGCCACGCTCATGGTGCGCTGGCGGCCGTTTCGCTAGCTTGATATACACCAAATTGGTATCTTGCGACGTGACTGTGTGACGACAGCATAATAACACGATTAATATGAAAATCATGACACGCATGTCATGTACAGCATGACTTACGTGCCACGCTCATGGTGCGCTGGCAGCCGTTTCGCTGGCTTGATCTACCCCGAAATTGGTATTGCGTGACGTGACTGTGTGACGAACATAAATAACACACGAGATAACATGAAAATCATGACACGCATGTCATGTATAGCATGACTTACGTACCACGCTCATGATGCGCTGGCTGCCGTTTCGCTAGCTTTATATCCACCAAAATTGGTATCTTGCGACGTGACTGTGTAACGAACATAAATAACACGATTTAACATGAAAATCATGACACGCTTGTCATGTACAGCATGACTTACGTGCCACGCTCATGGGGCGCGGGCGGCCGTTTCGCTTGCTTGATCTACCCCGAAATTGGTATTGCGCGACGTGACTGTGTGACGAACATAAAAACGCGAGCTAGCATGAAAATCATGACACGCATGTCATGTACAGCATGACTTGCGTGCCACGCTCATGGGGCGCTGGCAGTCGTTTCGCTAGCTTGATCTACCCCGAAATTGGTATTGCGTGACGTGACTGGTGACGAACATAAATAACACGAGTTAACACGAAAATCATGACACGCATGTCATGTACAGCATGACTTACGTGCCACGCTCATGGGGCGCTAGCGGCCGTTTCGCTAGCTTTATCTACCCGAAAATTGGTATTGCGCGGACGTGACTGTGTGACGAACATAAAAACACGAGTTACATGAAAATCATGACACGCATGTCATGTACAGCATGACACGTGCCACGCTCATGGTGCGCTGGCGGCCGTTTCGCTAGCTCGATATACACCGAAATTGGTATCTTGCGACGTGACTGTGTGACGAACATAAATAACACGAATTAACATGAAAGTCATGCCACACATGTCATGTACAGCATGACTTACGTGCCAGGCTCATGGTGCGCTGGCGGCCCGTTTCGCTAGCTTGATCTACCCCGAAGTTGGTATTGCGCGACGTAACTGTTTGACGAACATAAATAATAGGAGTTAACATGAAAACCATGACACGCATTTTGCTAAACGTTATACAAGACGATGTATGCAGCTCTTTGCTGGCTGCTTCGCATTACATCGATTCACACAATGCGTGGGATCTGCCGGCTTTTCTACTTTTAAATGCGAAGCATTTCTTAGCGAACTTCTGCGACTTGAGCGTACTATCTATCTACTATCTATCTATCTATCTATCTATCTATCTATATCTATCTATCTATCTATCTATCTATCTATCTATCTATCATCTATCTATCTAGCCGCTACGACTTGTGCTCTCTGGTCACTTGGTTCATCGAATGTGCCCAAAATTGGTATGGCGTAACATGACTGTATGACGAACCTAAATGACAAGTCATAACATGAAAATCATGACCGCATGTCATGTACAGCATGATTTACATGCTACGCTCATGGTGCGCTGGCGGCCGTTTCGCTAGTTTGAGATACACCAAAATTGGTATCTTAAGACGTGACTGTGTGATGAACATAAATAACACGAGTTAACATGAAAATCATGACACCCATGTCATGCACAGCATGGCTTACGTGCCACGCTCATGGTGCGCTGGCGGCCGTTTCGCTAGCTTTATATACACTAAAAGTATCGTGCGACGTGACCGTGTAACGAACATAAATAACACAAGATAACATGAAAATCATGACACGCATGTCATGTACAGCATGACTTACGTGGCACGCTCATGGGGCGCTGGCGGCAGTTTCGCTAGCTTGATCTACCCCGAAATTGGCATTGCGCGACGTGACTGTATGACGAACATAAAAATTCGAGCTAACATGAAAATCATGACACGCATGTCAGTACAGCATGACATACGTGCCACCGCTCATGGAGCGCTGGCGGCAGTTCGCTAGCTTGATAACACAAATTGGTATCTTGTGACGACTGTGTAATGAACATAAATAACACAGTTAACATGAAAATCATGACACGCATGTCATGTACAGCATGACTTACGTGCCGCGCTCATGGAGCGCTGGCGGCAGTTTCGCTAGCTTGGTCTACCCCGAAATTGGTATTGCGCGACGTGACTGCGTGACGAACATAAAAACTCGAGTTAACATGAAAATCATGACACGCATGTCAGGTACAGCATGACTTCCGTGCCACGCTCATGGGGCGCTGGCGGCGGTTTCGCTTGCTTGCTCTACCCCGAAATTGGTATTGCGCGACGTGACTGTGTAACGAACATAAATAACAAGAGTTAACATGAAAATCATGACACGCATGTCATGTACAGCATGACTTACGTGCCACGCTCATGGGGCGCTGGCGGCGGTTTCGCTAGATTTATATACACCAAAATTGGTATCTTGTGACGTGACTGTGTAACGAACATAAATAACACGAGTTAACATGAAAATCATGACACGCATGTCATGTACAGCATGACTTACGTGCCACGCTCATGGGGCGCTGGCGGCGGTTTCGCTAGATTTATATACACCAAAATTGGTATTGCGCGACGTGACTATGTGACGAACATAAATAACACGAGTTAACATGAAAGTCATGACACGTATGTCATGTACAGCATGACTTGCGTGCCACGCTCATGGGGCGCTGGCGGCCGTTTCTCTAGCTTGATCGACCCCGAAGTTGGTATCTTGTGACGTGACTGTGTAACGAACATAAATAACACGAGTTAACATGAAAAATCATGACACGCATGTCATGTACAGCAGGACTTCGTGCCACGCTCATGGGGCGCTGGCGGCGGTTTCGCTAGATTTATACACCAAAATTGGTATTGCGCGACGTGGACTATGTGACGAACATAAATAACACGAGTTAACATGAAAGTCATGACACGTATGTCATGTACAGCATGACTTGCGTGCCACGCTCATGGGGCGCTGGCGGCCGTTTCTCTAGCTTGATCGACCCCGAAGTTGGTATTGCGTGACGTTACTGTGTGACGAACATAATAATAGGAGTTAACATGAAAACCATGACACGCATTTCCTCAATGACATACAAGACGAAGTATGCAGCTCTTTGCTGGCTGCTTCGCATTACATCGATTCCCACAATGCGTGGGATCTGCCGGCTTTTTTTCCACATTCATTTTTTCTTTCAATTCTCCGCTTCATTGCTTATATTTCATCCTATTATTTTACTCTATTCTTAACATTCTTTTTGTTTCACTTTTACTTCTTTCTCCTTAAAGAGACAAACTTTAACCTTTAATTTAGGAATTGTCGTTTAAAAAGAGTGCATCTTTACCAGCACGTAGAAAGCTGTTTCAGCTGCACTAACGTGAAACCTGGGGAGGGGCGAAACATGCAGTGTGCGTCGGTATTTCCCAGAGAAAAATCGCTGCTAATGGGCAATGAGAAACAGAAGACGCGTCCATCGCAGAAAGAGCGTTTGTGCCGCTTCTGCTCGTTGGGCCTACAGCTCTGGTTGGCTTGCCTGCGCTGCCGAGCGGCCGCTTCTTGCTGGGCGCGTACAGCTTCATCGGCCTTGCGTCGGCGTTGTCTTTAGCACGCGAGCGCGCGTTTTTGCTCCTTGCGAGCTCATAGTTCCGCGTCCATCGCAGAAAGAGCGTTTCCGGAGCCAACGCGCCATTCGCTCTCTCTCGCCACACGGCGCGCGCTGATTGGGCGCCGAAGAAGCGCTGGTGGTAGGAGCAATCGCGGCCTTGCTGAGGCGGTGGCAGCCCTCTCTTGCGTTGAACCGCTTTTAACCGTTAAATGAGAGGCAGACTTGCCGTAAGTTGTCTTCATGTTACACATCGCTACATGCTATGAAGAATGCTTTACAGGAGAAAACTTGGCATTTGAAACCAATCTTGAGACGGAATTTAACAAATTTCTCTTAATTAATCCAAATAAGTTCGGACAATTCCTCTATTTTAAATTTGCTTAAATCATGTTAGTTTATTCTGAACCAGTTTGACTAATTATACACTTGTTTTGACCATAGTTTGACAACTTGATTTACCGTGACTACGACATGACACGCTGACAAGCCGAGACCGTAAGGTGCTTAGCCCCTAAAAAACGCCATGCCTGCGCGGAAAGCGCAGCACAGTCACCTCGAAAGCTGGAAGAGCGGCATTTCTAGAGCCCGTTGTAAACTCCCTTGGGGATACTAATACAAGTACACTTGCACGGTACCCACAGCACCATAAATCATAATTTTTGTCAAGTTGGGGAGCACCCAGTGCACCATTATTCATCATTATGCGGAGAAGCGAGGTACCCGCTACACATCTGCAAGGAATAATGCGCAATTTGTTGATGCGATGGATGATTACGATGAATAATTATGGCTGAGCCCTTTGTAATGCGCTGGAAGCGTTCAACGACCCACTAGTACGCAAGTTCGCATTGTGTGACGCCTGATTGTTATTTTACTTTATATGGGCGCGAGGCCCACCACTGGAGACGTGAGCGCTGCGATCGTTGTGACGTGCAGGGTTGGATCACGTGATCTCGTTGCTCCGGCGAAGGGAAGCGGATGGTTGAACGCGTTGCTTTAAACCGCGATTTCTGGCGTTTTCCCCTTTGAACAGCGTTTTTTTTTTTCTCTCACTTCATGTGTGCGGGCAGCTAAAGACTACAGTCTGGGACTACAGTCTTTGACTTTGTCAACTGCTCTGAAATGACATTCTTTAATGGGAGTTTTCAAGCGCGGAAACAAAAGGAAGTCTGGGGGTGCCAGGTCAGGACTGTAGGGCAGCTGGGGAACCCTTGGCACCTCTGTATCGACGAGGAAGCGGGTCAAGACGAAGGCGGTGTAGAGTGGCGCGTTGCCATTGGTAATGGTCGTTGACGCCTGTCCAGCGCGGGCTTCATCGTTTACCTCTTTACGTCCTTCTAAAAATGCCTTATGCCACCGGTACACTTGACGTTAGGACTAAGAATTATCACCAAAAGCCTTTATCATAGAAAATGTTTCCACTTCGGGTTTGTCGAGTTTCACACAAAACGTGATGGCAATTCTTTGTTCCAACGAGTGCTGCAGTGTGGCTCGCACGGGAAATGAAAACGAGTGTCACGGAACACTCTCCTTACTCTCGAGATGGTAGCATAAGACAGTGCGGCTGCACGTGCGTAAGCTAACTCCCCCCTCCACCAATATCAAACGGTCCTAGCCTGTTGTGAAGTATAGACGCTTTACAAATTAATCATTGACATTACTTTTCTGACAAACCCTGACACTACACAGAAGTAGTGGCTCTTGCTGGCTCTGCATGAGCCTTGTTGTCGACGCAGTAAACAGTTACAGTACAAACTAGCAGGTGCTCTCGCTGACTCTGCATGTGGAGCCTTGTGCTGTAATGAGTGATTTTAATGTGTAGTGTGCAAACTTTTTACGTGTGTTTAATTGCTTAGTGATTCACTGGTGCACAAATAACACGCGCTTAGTCCAACATGTGTTTCAGGTATGCACCATGCTCCTGTGCACTGCGGCGGCGGCCAATTTCCTTCAGGCGGAGTGTTATGTACTTCTTCTGCAATACTTTGGAGAGGCTTATTACATGCTGTGGGTCCTCAATGTAATGAGGAGAATCATTGAGAATGGCTTGATGTTGCCTTGCAAATTCTTGGAAGGCCCTAAGGTTGTCATGTGAACACTCACGCCTGTTTGGCTACCTTTGCGTATCACTGCCTCAGCTGTATGCATAGCTGCGTACACAAAACGTCATGGTTCTACAAGGCCATCGTTGTTCTCGATAAATGTCAGCAAGCTAGTGGCAGTGTCACTGGTGAGCATTGCTGCGCAGTCTATACAGTGAAGGCGTTTGCTGACTGCCCTGATTACAAATCTCCCGACGTAACAAACTACCTCACTGGCATATTCGCTTAACGCAAACTAGTCATGTTCAAGCTGGGGATCCACCAGTGCGGCTGGCTGCTCTTCACTGCTGTGGCTGAAGGCGCTGCTGGGGTGCACCTGGCTTCCGGATAGGCATATCCCTTCAGTCTCTGCTTTTGCATTGGCGTTCTTTGAAGCCAGGGTAGCAGCATACACTAAGGCCTGCCGGAATTGTGTTGCTTAAGGGTTGTTGTTCCAGCCACATCGCTGCCTAATGCAACTAAAGTACATCTCCAGCGGGTCCCAGTTGAGGCGTCATGGGCAGATGTACCTGTAAACAAGAGGCAAATTAGCATCTTGCCGTCTTGTTGGTACCTCATACTGAAAACCACTGAGGAAAATAAGTGTCGAGTTTAAAAATGCTTGGAATTATGCACTACATTGAGCCACTGAAATTCTGATCATGTCATAACGGTACAAAGTGTCTCACATATTACTATCAAAAGCACACACACACACACACACACGTATATATATATATATATATATATATATATATATATATATATATATATATGAGACCACCACTTGCGCTTGTCCTACTCTCTCATATCACTACCCCGGTCACCAAGGCGTCTTTACTTTGTTTTTCTGGCAGTGCCATGACAGTTCCCATGTAACACAAAAGAAGCTATTTGCCGTCTAAAAGACGTCTTGAACGGCTACCAAAAAGGGCTAATAGACGTCTTGGTCAAGACATTCCCGTAGCCGTAGACGTCTTTTCGACGTCTGATAGCTGTGCTAATGTCCCGCTAGTTGACGTCTTTAAACGACGTTTTGAAAAGACCAAGATAAGACGTTTATAGACGTTCTTGTTTTTTCGGCCGTTTTCGAAATTTTGGACTTTCGAAATATAAAATAAACTAATAGAACTGTCTTTGCAGTATGTTTGGTCGGCAGCCTGACGGCTACCATAGGAAGATAGAGATTGAAGGGACCGAAAGAGCTCCCGCAAGAGCATTTTCCTGTTTTTCTCCCACTTCCTATGTCAGTCGTCGAGCAAGTGACCAAACAATCAAGCAAGATCACTAACATACGTACATACCTGTTCACCCACGCATGTCCTCACTGTTGCATATATAAATTTCGACGCTGAGTTTACTCGCGTTTATTGCGGACCGAATCAAGTTGTTGCGGTCGCTCATATATGCCGCGTGAATTATTGGCTACTTCAGCACACCATACATATCCAATTTTCATATAAAAGACATCGGTTTATAATAAATTTGAACACGTACGCAGGGGATCAACACGTATACTGTATTACATAAATGACGTTTAGCGGATGGCGCGCAAATAAATAATCGCGCTTCTCAGCAACAATAAATTATCCCATGATGTTGTCAAATTGGCTTTATTAATGAATAAAGCACAACCAAATGTGGCACAAAACACGTCGGAAGGTGATCGCACAAGGTGAAGCTGAGTGGCACGGCAGCAACGTAAATAAAATTCTGCATGAATGCACTCCAAGTCTCGTCAAAGAAACTGCACTGGCTTCCGCATTAGCTGGCGTGGTCTCAGGCCCAATATCTTGCACAAACAGCAGTGAAGAAAAGCTGCATACAGAGAAAGCAAGTAAGCTACGCAATTAAGCTACGCAGGATTTACAACAAATAACAGATCATCAAGTCACTCTAAAGAAACATTTCCAATTACAGATATGATAAAATGCTGTCATGTATTAAGAAACGACAATCAATCATAACCGCACCTACAGGCGAGGCGCCTACGGTAGAAGCTTTGCACTTTGTCAGCGACAGGCCGGCGTAGTTGTAAGCATGCTTGCTTAAACTATGTCGGCCTGTCACTAGCGTGCGTGCGTGGAGCCACGAGCTGTAACGCGCAAACATAATTACTCAAAATAGGGCGAGTCAGTCTGGCTTACGATTCGCACCGGCGCGTATACTATAGTTTCGCGTTCGACCACGCGGTTCAACCTAGCAAAGAACTGTTCACATTTAAATCACAATTCTAAAACCTTTCAGTAAAAACGACGAAAAGTCAGGTGCACTTACCGAAAAAAGCACTCTATCCGACGTGCACAAGTTCTTAGCTGTTTGTCTGGCTGCAACGAAGGTGGTGAGCAGAACAATCGCTTCTTGAAACGAACGTACCGACGAACGTACCGTCGCAAAAAAGCACAGTAAAGCTTGTTTCACCAAACACTGATGGAAAATATGCGACAGACAGTATGATCACCGTTACTTGATGTCAAAACAGCCGTAATCCGTTCATCCGTTCACAAACAAAAGCTGACAACGCTACACAAAACGCAAATGACCGCCGGCCGTCGCCTACCTCTGCTGCCGATCGAGCCGCCGCGAACTAGTGGAGGAAGAGGGGAAAGGGGGAGGAAGGAACAAGTATTCTGAAAACAAGCCTCACCCTTCACTTGACCGAGCTGAGCACAGCGTCACCATTGAACAGAAAGACACAACGGTTCTCACAAAATTATCCCGCCGATTGCTCAATATTTAGTGACCATTCCTGCCAATAGGTGTATCTGCCATGGGCATTGAGTGAAGGTGGAGCGCCGAGTGAAAGATGTTCTTGAATGCAGGGGTAAACATGCGCGCTTCGACAACACCCGCTTCGAGCCTCCGACTGCGTCGTAGCATCAGGCATCAGTAGCATGCTTGCCTGGCTTGCCTGCGTTTGCTTCTGTTGTCGTTCGCTGTTGCGCGAGCGTTTGCGCGGCCTTAGCCGCCTTGGCTTGAAAAGAATATACTTACCAAGTACCCGGGCTTCTATTCTCGTAAGTGGAGATTTCAATGCTCCACATACAGATTGGGGATACAAGTACAACTCTCGAAGAGGATGCCAAGTAAAAACATAATGACTGACGCTACGTTTACACTGTTGAACCATCACGCTGTGTCTACCTGTTCTGTGCGCACAGTATCTAGAACGAACGCTCCAGATCTCACGTGGTGGTTGGGTCCTGGGACGCCCGCAGTGGCGGGTGGAGCCGGATACATGGGGCAGTGACCATATGCCAATCATAATTGGTTTACAAAGAAGATGCATAAAGAAAATTCGACGACGTGTAGCAATCACGCATTGGGATAAATTTCGGGAATCATCGATTGATAAAGTACCCACAGAGCCCTCGGAAATTCTTCCCGCTTTACAAGAATTGCTCCGCACTAACACAATCATGACTACCGTTGACGAAGGACAACCTCAACCGGACCTCACTCTTTTGCAACTTTGGGCAAAGCGACGTCAGGCAGAAGTGTATGCGTCGAGGAATCCAGATGTACCAGGTAGCCGTGCTCGTGCTAACCATATAGCAGCAAAGGCGCGTCGGCACGAAAAGCAGCTTTCGCGACGACGGTGGCATGAGTGGTGTGAGAAACTTGGATATGGCATGGGAAACAGAGCACTGTGGCGTACGTTCCGGTCGATGGAACGTGGTCCCAAGCAACCTGACCCTGCAGCAAGCGTTCGGTTAGCGATGCAAAGTACGCCACAAGAATTTGCAGAACAGGCTGCAAGAGCATTCTTCCCGAAGTATGACAGCGCATCATCTATAAACTGCTCCGAAATCGACGAGTCTGATCATAGTGCCACATCAGGTATATCCAGTCCTTTCAGCATGGCTGAACTAATAGCGGCGATTGAAACTTCGCACAAAGGAACAACACCTGGTCCCGACGGTATTCCTTACGAAGTTTTCAAGAACAGGAAGGTGAAGCTCTTGGCGCACTTCTACAGGCTCTTAATAAAGTATGGGAGACTGGGGACGTCCCATCTGATTGGAAACACTCAGTTGTTGTCCCGATTCCAAAACCAGGAAAGTCTCCAAATAACCTACAAGCTTTACGCCCAATTTCACTGACTGCGACCGTCTGCAAGCTCGCTGAAAAGATGCTGGCCACACGTATTTCCTGGTGGCTTGAACGAGAGAATAAATACCATCCGGCTCAAATTGGATTCCGTTCTCATTTGGGAACTGAAGATGGACTTTCTATCTTGTCAGACGACATTTTACAGGTTTCACCACACAGCCACGCAGTACGCACGGTTGTAGCAACCGACATAACGAAAGCTTATGACAACATAGACCATGAAGTCATTATTTCCAACCTCATCGAGCTGGGACTTCCGCCGCGGGTCGTAAGATTATTTACTCTTTTCTTCACAACCGCACATTTGCTATAAGAGTAGATGGAAAGCCAGAAGGTTGCTTCACGTCCAACAGAGGTGTCCCACAAGGTTCCGTTTTGGCTCCTCTTCTGTTCAACGTTGCGCTAATACCTCTAGCTTGGCAACTACACCGGATTCCAGACGTGAAGTTTCTAATATATGCTGATGATGTGACTTCGTGGTCTGTGCATAAAGACGTCTCAAGACAAGCTCAACAGCTTCAGCAAGCCCTTGATGTACTTGATAACTACACTCGGAACGCAGGGTTGGACATTTCCGCTCAGAAATCAAGCTATGTTGTGGTGGCTAACAAGGCAGGACGCAGAAAGATCACGCAGTGCCCCTTTACATTTACACTTGGTACAGTGACAATTCCTGAGGCTTCGGAAGTCCGCATACTGGGTCTTGACATTCACCGGTCCGGCAGTGGTGCGCACTGGCTCCGAAAAGTCAGGCAGAGTTCCACAAAGCGCTTCATCTGATTCGCCGAATTGCATCAAAAGCAGCTGGAGCTCGTACTGATGTAGCTCGACGGCTCGTACGCACAGTTCTACATCCAAGAATTGTATACCAGGCGCAATTTCAACGTTTAACTTTGGCACAGCTGGCACAGTTGGAGACCATTAACCGCGATGCCATGCGCACAATAACAGCGTTACCCCGCATCACCCCAATACCAACTTTACAGGAGCACGCCCAGCTTAACACCATTGCAGAGCTAATTTCGCAAAGGGAAAAAGCGCGTGAAATAAAAAAGCAACTTGTTCCGGTTGTTGCTGCATTGCATGCTCACCTTCAACGCGGGTCTCGTATTGACAATCAGTCCGATACAATGCCTCCCTGGGAATTCACCACCATCACATCTAATAAGACAACCAAGTTACGGCGTAGCGATACATCAGGCATTATTGACGAACGCTCTATCATCGATGCACCATGCGCTAACATCTGCAAAGTCTATACAGATGCTGCCATCCTACAAGACGGCGGAAGGACATCATTCCTAAGCACCACGCATAATTTCATCAGTGGTCACCAGCATTATCTATCTACGGAAGCCAGTCCTCTTGTAATGGAACTTCAAGCCATTCATGACGCAGTGCGGGATGTCACCTCTAAGCTGTCTACAATTCAGCAACTTGACGTATTCACCGATTCTTTAGCGGCTATCCAGGAACTCAAGAAAGTTCACAAGGTGATGGAAATCTGCGAGGCGATACATAAGATGAACCGCAATACAGCCACTTGCATCAGGGTACACTGGATTCAAGGCCATGCTGCGAACCCTCACAATATTGCTGCTGACCACAGGCATACTGCCTCCTAATACAGACCTCCCATCTATTCCCCTTCCACCTCAACCCCTAAATACACTCCGTGCCCGTAAAAATGTTCTCCGGCAGGATACACGCGCTCTTATCCCACCGTGTGTCTGCTCTCTCCCCCTTCACCTTACTAGGGCGGAGGAAGTTGTGCTTAGGAGGCTTCGGGCAGGGGTGGCCCTTACACCGCTGTTATTTCAACATGGAACTGGTCGCATTTACCAGTTGGTTCTACATGCCTGTACTGTTCTGTTCCGGTTATACAAGCAGATGCATACCACCTTATATGGACATGCCAAGGATTACAGTCGGAACGCTCCCGTCATCTCCTGCAAGCTGGTCTTCGCTACAGTGACACAAACAGTTATGACCGATGGATACATGACTACACATTCCACAAGACACTTCTTCACTTCATACACAACACGGCCTAACGGCGCACATTTAAACACAATATACAAAACAAATATTATGCCTTAAGGGCAAGTCTATGTCGCAAATAAAAAAAAAAACTGCTGATCGAAACCCGCGTTGCGGAGCGAAACCAATTATTTTGAGGGCTTTGTTTTCTGCGTCTCTTCTTTCACTAAAGCAACAGTCACCGCTCTTTAGACATGCCGTTTTGGTGTCTTTGCGCTCGTGAACAAAACATTTGAAGAATCATTTAGATAGTCGTTGCGCGCGCACTTCTCCCACCCCACGAAACACGAAACCTCTATAAAACTTTTATAGAGGTTTATAGAGGTTTTAAACGTTGTAAGGACGTTTATAGAGGTTTTGTGTTTCATGGGCAGAATGTCTAAAAATGTCTCAAAGTAGACATTGTGGACTTCTTTGGCAGAATACACTTCTGGCTATGTCGTAGCTGTTGAAAACGGTAATAAACAGTACGCAGGCATATCTGAGAGGCAAGTGCTTTATTTTGCAAAAATGTCTATTCTTGATCTTCTCGTAAACCAAGACGTTTATAGCCTTCCGTAGCCGTTTCGAGACGTCTTTTAGAGGTTTTGTGTTACATGGGTTGTTATGGATGTGAAGATGTGCTTGGGTAAAGGAGTAGATTGGGACTCATAGTCTGAACACTCACTGTAACCTGGATTTCTTTTTAAGCTTTCTTTAAAGTTAGCTAACACAACTTCTTATGGATGGGCACCAGTAATTTTCAATATTGTCCACGTAGCAGGGATGGGAGTAAAAATAAATGTGTGTGCTAATTGCCGGCTCCCTGGGTGAAAACATTTTTCCATGCCTTTTAGGTACTGTATCGGATAGCTTTCCTATCGTGCTTCTTGTTTTTTGCATGTGGCCTGACCTTTTTGTTTAATATGTACTAATAATGTTTCAGCAGTCATAGTGACTCATTATGATGGTTTTTTCTGTAGCCAGCAGGGTCCTTATTTTTTCCATTCTTTGAGTATTCCTTCAGAAATAGTACGTAAAATTACCGTGAGCACGATCTGAGAATACTGAACCTCAAATATAATGAAATGCAGGTTATTTCAGGGTCATTTTCATGTCCACTGCAGTGTGGGTTAAAGTGGTTGTGCCAACACGTGTAATCTACACTTGCGCCGCAAAGGACAGATATGGCGAAATAGTAGCATCGTCCACTTCTACCATAGGTTGGAGATTCCGAACCAGCCAGCAAGTAACGCATTCTTGACTCGAAGGTTAGGACAACTGCATCACAAGTCATCACGCAAGGCTTCTCACCAGGATTGGGTATTGCTAACAAACAAGCCTGGGGCTTCCGACACAGGGTAGCACCTTTGTAAGCAAATTATGAAATGCCTGCATAGCAAAAAATTCTTGAAACTTGAAACAGACAGAGTGCTGCGTATCTTTTTTCACACCGAAACCACGCTTCAAGAGAGAGGGGATGGAAACATCGATGCCAATGTGATGTGCATTCATTTTTTTATTTAATGCATAATGCAGTCTGAAGGCCAAGCAGGAGGTGCAAAAAAAGGGAACATAGTGAAAAAGTGAACATGTTATGCAGCAGGTTGTAATAAGCATGCGTACTGAAAGACATCGGAACATCTATAATTAGTTTGGATTATGTCAAAGGTAGAGACAGTTCAAACGCTGCACAGTAACCAGAAACAAGCACGCATGCGTCAGCGTCACTACACATAAGGCCCTTTATTCATGCATTGCACTCGTGGCCCCAGCACAGGTGACAGACAGCTGGCATACTGATCCCTCGCCACCAGACAACCAATAGAAACATAGTTGGTGGCCACATTGTATTCCCCGCCCATGTTTCTGTTGCAAGACCTCTTATTACTTACTCTGTTGTCAGGCTGCTATCTGCGTGGTTCTTGCTGCTCATGCCGATGGAACTTTAAGTGTCGTAAGTGTTTTTCTTGAGATGATGCGCACTTCACTGTAATGTCGAGGCTGGACGGGCAGCTGTGTTGGTGTGTCCCATGTAGTTTTATGTGTCCTGTGGTGTACCGTGGTGTCCTGAAATTTCGAGAGGTGCATGTCCTTGTAGGTTGTCTGAATTTCTGCTCCTCATGTAAGGATAATGCTTTCCTCGTCGCCTAAGGAGGAAGGTGACATTTTCCTTACGTAAGAAGTATACATATCCTTTCGCCCGTTAGAGATGTTTTTATGTGTCGGTGGGAACTCGATCGAAGGAACGAAATTAACAAAATGCTATAAGAATGGGGCTTGGTATTGCCGGAGTAATGGACTGCGACTAGCAACGATCGCTTCCAAACTTAGTACTACACAACCAAAGCATATACTTTACCAACAGGCCCCGAGTGACAATAGTTGACAAGAACTATGTGCGTAATCTGTCTCGCTAAAGCTCTAACCGTGAACTGAATGCTTCGGACGTATTTTCTTCTTGCTAACTGAATACGTCACCTCATGCACTCGTATGCGCTTGACATCGCACTGTAGCGTAGGACGCATCGTATTCCATGTACTACTACCGCTCAAGCTGTAAATTATCAAAGATCTATCACTCGTGCTGAAGGCGTATGAAGCATGTGGTCTGAAGTATTCACAGGGCCGGTTTGCCTCAACCGACGATGAAAGAAGATATATCCGCCGAAGTGTCTTCTTTCCCTGTTTGTTTAGGCAGCAGAAAAAAAGGCGATAAAATGGGCCGTTCGCGGAAGAAGACCGACCGTCAGAAGCACCACAGGTAAACGCTGAACAGTTAACAAAAAGCGTTCGTTCGCAAGAGATGTACACTTAGACGCTGTCAAAAGACACCGATACAGATCACGCATAGTATGTAATCACCCTCTCGAACGGTACAGACGCCTCGCCGACGCTGCTGCAGCTGTCAGTTCAAAAGGCTTGGAGGGAAAAAAAATAAAGGCACCTACGAAATATTATGCCAAGAATAGCGGAACACCTGTCACAAGCATCGCAAGGCTCGCACAGTGCGCAACTACTGCAACGAAGAAGCAGCCGTCATATATATACCTATATACCTATATGAAGAGGGACGGCCGCTCCACAGGCCGATGTAGAGGCCTGGAAACTCGTCCGCCAGATACGCCAAGCCTCACCCCAGCGTGAGTTCGAACTCTGAGCATTAGCCCGATTGAGACGACGGCAGCGATGACCTTCGTCCATTTCTCGTCAGCCTCGATTCTTTTTCTCGTCCTCTGGAGCTTCAGACAAGACGCAGCCCGCGGCGCTACGGGGACGCCCTCCGGACAACCCCGGTCGTCGAATCCGTTGATGTCATCAGGACTCGTGGAGGACCTCTCCCAGGACAGTCCCGTGGTGGGCTTGCTAAAAGTCGACTACGGTAATAAGGCTACGGTAGTGATTAACGGCTCCCTGACGCCATTCGAGACATCAAGAGCTCCGAAGTCGGTAGCCCTGGATGGTGGCACCGAGTGCGCGCCGCCCTTCGCCCTCATCATGGTGGACACCGACCGTTCCAGCGGCTGGGGTGCGATGCAACGCAGCTGGTTGCACTGGATGGTGATCAACGCCAAGAGCACGTTGGAACTGCACAAGGGCGAACAGGTGGTGCAGTATGAAGGACCCTCTCCGCATCCAGGAACGCGGCCTCATCGATACCTGTTTCTGGCCTACTGTCAGGGTGGCAAAACCTTGAACGGTGCTAAACTAAGGCCAGCGCGCAGAAACGACTTCGACATGCACGACTTTCTGAGGAAACTGGGTAGTTCGGTACTCCTTGGGACCACCTTCTTTTACGTCGATAGCGCCGCAAATACAAAGAACAGTCCTCCGACGTAGTGTCTGAAGCAGGTACCTTACAGCGCGTGGTTCATTCCTGAACGTTGTGTTACTGTGGATTATCGACGATTCCATTTCGCTACCGTCAGTGAGTTCAAGGCCCTGTTTTTTCCTGTTTTGGAAGCTCTATTTTCAATGACACGAATGCACGTGGTCGGGATGCTAGCCTTCTTTATACAATAAAGTGGTGCCAATAACCTCGTTTTGTTATGTGCACGAACAGATTAAAGCAGCTATGCCTATTAAAGGGGCCCTGCAACACTTATTGATCATGGCCAGAAAACGCTGCCGATCAGTAGTCGATGTTCCTGAGAACATGCGAGCAAAACGCTATAGCATAGCACGAGGCTTGGAATTTGCAATTAATTTTCAAGGGCAGCTAGAAATCACTCGCTCTTCTCTCGACATATAATGCCATAATCCAAAATAACCGCGTCATGAACAGAAAGTCCATAGCAGGGGCGTAGGCAGAAATTCGTTTGGGGGGGGGGGGGGGGGGGGGGGCACGCCCTTGATCCGACGTGGGGTCCGGGCAGGTAAGTGTGGTCGAGTGTCATTTTATGCTTTGTATCCCGTGGCAAGAAAAAATTCGGGAGGGTCGGGGGTGGGGCCAACTGACAGTACCTTTAGCCAACTCCATAGCGTTGGCTAAAGGTACTGTCAATTTTGATCAGACCTTTGTGCACTAAATCTTGGCCCATGCTGCAGAGAATCCTGTCAAGGCGAAGCCGCGAATATTCATTCCGCGCACATCAAGTCGTGCACTGTTAATAGCTTTACACGGATATTTGTTGTGCAAAACTAAAAAAGGTTCAAGAAGTAGCCTGGGTGCAGCCTTCTACCGATCGCAATAGCTGGACTACCTTGTAATCCGCTCCATTAAAGGGCCCTCACCAGGTCTGACCATTTCGAGCTGACAAGAGCAATGCTTACATTGCAAGGTCACGATCGTGTCTCCCAAGAGTTACATCGCTACGCGCCGTGGAAAAAGCTCAAATTTCAAACTGAATGCCACCTCCTCTCCTCCTCGCGGGCGCCGCGTTCCAAGATGGTGTGATGACGTACGACACCAAGCGTGACGTAGTTAAAGGTACTGCGCCGCTCATCAAAGAGAGCCTCGATGTCCTCTTCCCCCGCTGCACGGATCGGCGGGCAATGAGGACACCAAGGCATTCCAGCGCAGCATAAACTGTACGGAAAGGAGGGAGCGTCTCGGCCACGCATCGTGACGTGTGCGTGACGTGGGGATGCGTGTAAGTCACGTGATTCTTCAGCTCCGCTATGGGAGAACGCAGGGAAAGAGTTAGGCTTGCGAAGGCTACACAGGGTAAGTGGCAAGGGTGCGAAGGTCGCCTCCTCACATCATGGTTGCACGCCGCTTCAAGATATTTTTTATCTCTACTTGTAATGAGCCAATTTGAAAAATTCTTGCAGTATAATGCTCTTTATTGGGCACGTAACAACTTCCAGTGCATAACTAAAATTTTCTATGTGGCCTGGTGAGGGGCCCTTTAAAGTTTTGTGGTCGTCATGGAGGTATATGTTCAACCGTCGAAGCAGGCACGTGCCTAAATTTACTCCGTCGTCACCCATAACTATAAGTCCTTGCGATTGTCTTTGTAGTAAATGCGGAAAACAAAACGTGTTAAGCGGCAATTACCATTCAAGCAGAGTCCACATACGGCACTATTCATTGAAGTGTGTTCTCTCACCAGTTGGCACAGCCAGGGGGTGGCACACCGGCCCCGTGCCGCCCCCCCCCCCTCCGAAATTTTTTTCCCATAGGATACAGAGCACAAAACACTCGCCACACTTATCTGTCCAGACCCCATGTCGGATCAAAGAGGTGCAGCTCCCGAAAAAAATTTCTGCCAACGCCATTGTCTCTCACCGCTTCTTTCAGGGACAAAAAAAACGACAAAAGATCCTTTCCCGGCCTTTACACGAGACGCAGGGGCATAGCCAGAAAATTGGGGGGGGGGGGGGCGATGTTGTTCAACCAGCCTCCGTGTATGATCTTGCGTACATTGTATGTGTGCGTGCATATATACACATGCAAAATAGAAAATTCCGGGTGGGCTTGAACCCCCACGGCTACGTCAATGACGAGAAGCTGTCCCGCAAAAAAAGTGGAACAGTTCAACAGTTGAACAAAATGGTTGTTTCGCAACAAGCGCACACTTCAGCGCGGTCAGAAGACGCGCATAAATACTACGAACAATATGCGAGGCCCGTTTCGCAGGGCGCCACGGCAGCTGTCAAGTCAAAAGGCTTCGAGGTGAAATAAAGCTGCGAAATAATTTGCGCCGAATAGGGGAATACGTGGCAGGCGCAGAGCACAAGGCTCGTCCGGTTCGCAACAGCTGCGTCGAAGAAGCACTCGTCATTATAGTATACTATACAAATATAGGAACGTTCGCTCCACGGGTCGAGGTACAGGCCCGTAAACTTGTCCAGCAGTATACGCCAAGGCTCGCCCGAACATCGAATTCCAAATCTGAGCATTGGTCGATCGCGACGGCAGGGGCGATGGCCTCGCTCCATCTTTCGTCAGCCTCGATTCTATTCCTCGCTCTCTGGAGCTACCGACAAGACGCAGCTTGCGGCGCTACGGGGACGCCCTCCGGACAACTTCGGTCGTCGAATCCATGGATGTCATCGGGACTGGTGAAGGACCTCTCCCTGGGCAATACCGTGGTGGGCTTGCTAAAAGTCGACTACGGTAACAAGGCTACGGTAGTGATTAACGGCTCCCTGACGCCCTCCCAGACATCCAGAGCACCCGTTTCGGTGGCCCTGGACGGTACCAGCAAGTGCGTCCCGCCCTTCGCTCTAATCATGGTGGACCCGGACGCTCCCAGCCGCAACGCAGCGAAGCAACGCAGCTGGATGCACTGGATGGTGATCAACGCCAATAGCGCAACGGAGCTACACAAGGGCGAACAGTTGATGCCGTACGCAGGGCCCACTCCGCCCCCTGGAACGGGGCAGCATCGATACGTGTTTCTGGCCTACTGTCAGGGTGGCAAAACCGTGAACGGCGCTAATCTGAAGCCCGCGCAAAGAAACAAGTTCGACGTGGACGACTTTGAAAAGAAGCTGGGTGTTGTGGTGCCCTTCGGGGGCACCTTCTTTTACGCCGAAAGCGCCTGAAACAGGAAATAGAGTCATCTGAAGCGTGTAATTTACAACGCACTGCGCAACACGTTCTGGCGCAAGCCCTGAAAACTTCAAGCTGTTAGTTTTTGTTCCTGTTATTGTGTTGTTGGGCTAGATTGATTGTCCGATGGTGATGTAGAATTTTTGGGACGAGAGAGAGAGAATTAAACTTTATTGAGGGACCAAGCGCGCGTGCTCTTCGCCCAGAGGTGGGTGACTTCCTCATTCCAGGTAGCCATGGCGAGAGAACTCCAGCAATTAAGTTTGTATTTCTCATGGGCTTAGGAAAATTGTGCGCTACGTGAAATTGGCAAGGAAATGAACGGTAAATAGCGAAAAGAAAAAAGGGCAATGAAAGAGGAAACTATAGTGAAAGCAACAAAGATTATTCTTGAGCGAACTAATGCGACAACACGTGGAAGTAAATAGAATGATTACGTATATTGAAATAAAGACAGCATTTAGAAGTTATAAATATCTGTATACGCAAGTTCGAAACTTGGGAAGCGTCAAACTAAAATTCTCAGGCAGTCTTCATGGCACTGTTCTATCGCCATGCCCATAAATGTTCGTTTAACCATTCCTCTAAATGGACCTGAATATAGGTGCTCGGAAATAATTTAACGAAATTGCTTTGACCATTTTGTACAAACACATGGATCCACTATAGGGCAAGTACCGCGGGTCATTATGAGACTGATATAAGCGCGCTGCGTGAACTTTCTAATTTATTGTGTGCTTTTTAATATACGCCTCACTGCCGATCGCAGCGGTGCTGCGATCGAGTGTTCAGCCACTCGACGCATGGCACGTTGCATAGGTCAGCGACGTCACATCGGCGAATGACCTTATTGTCTTTCCTACTTTTGTAAGGGATAAACTTTCCACTTACAGGGCCCCTAATCCAGTTCGGATATTTTTTCAGTCTTTCAAGTAAACACGCGCATCGAGTTCGGAATGCTGTCACGATCGACGACTCCAAACTCGGCAGCGCTACGCCACGCGGGCGCACCACAATACCAAACAACAGTCCCGCCTCTTCTGGGCCTTTGTGATATCCCCAGCACTCGTCCTGACGTCATCAGTGTGCGAGTGGTGAGTGAGTGAAGAAACTTTATTTCCCTTTTTAAGAAATGGGAGGAGCTGGAGGGGAGAGAGGGACCTCTGTGATCCAGTCCCAGTAAGCGTCACCACTTCATGTGGCATAACGTCAGACTACCAGTTGTGGTAGGCCTCCGCTGCCTCCTCAGCCCACCTCAGGACTCGGTCCTGGAGGGTGGGATCGGAGCTGCACAGGGCAGTCTCCCACAGTTCCTCACTAGTAATTAATGTTTGAGAGTTCGGGCAGGAGATTTGATGGGACACTGCCATGATATGCGAGAGATCTGCATCTGGAGGGCGAGCAAGTGACTGGAGCCCACGGGGCCGTGGCTTGAGCCGCTGTATACCAACGTAATACCAATATGGTTCTCCGTGTACTTCCTATGGAGACCGACTTATTAACAGCGAAGCCGTTTAAGCTGGCTGTAATTTGTGCGGCCTATCAGAAAACTATCATCATCATGAACGGGTGTCTGCCACAACAGTTGGGCAGGGCCCACTACTCACCTCTGGGCCACTAAAAATGATGAAGGCAACAATTAACCGAAGAAATGGCTATCATCATGGGTATGTGCCAAAGAAATTGGGCAAACCTTACTACTCACCACGTGGTTCAACAAGAGAGAGAAAATCTATAGAAAGAAAGAGATAGAGAAAAATTGAGAGAAATAATTGGAATAAAAACATGAAAAGGTAGAAAGACAGAGAAAGATATAGAAAGAGAAAGAATGATAAACACAGAAAGAGAGAGAAAGATAAGAAAATAGAAAGATCAAGAGAGAAATAAAGATAAAGAAAGAGAAAAAATGCAGAAATGAAGAAAAGGAAGGAAGACAAATCAATATAAAAAGAGCGAGAAAGAGAAAGTAATAAAAATGAAGAAATAGAAAGAAACCGATACAAAATAGAGGTACAAGAAACAAAGAGAAAGAGAAAGAAAGCAGTAAGTAATCAGTAACGAAGAAGGTCACCCAACTGCGCTCTTCCTTCAAGCTTGGCACGACTATAGTGCAAAGCCGCCATTTAGGGAACGGGAAAGGCTACGGTAGCCGCAAGAGGAGCCCGAAGCGATGGAAGCCCTGCGCCAACGACAGCGTGCCGTAGATCTATGAGGTGCGAACGCTCGGTTCTGGAGTTTGGACATTCGGGTTTGACTAACCTAGCTAAAGCCTAGCAACAACCAAAAAGCAACAAGATTGGACTTCAGAATCGTCCAGTTTCGCTGTTAAGCCTTGCGCGACTTAGTGCAAGCTTCGCCCATTTTAGATGCGAAGCAGCTTTTGCTCGGGGCTGTGTCCGTCCTTCCATTGGCGACCGTCCGCTCGGGAGCCATGTGTGCTGGCACGCGCTAGCGTGTTCGGGCCTTTGTAAGGGCTGGGTAAGACGCTGTGGCCTCCCTTTAGAACCAAGTGTGCTGGCACGCGCTAGCGCGTTCGGGCCTGTGTAAGGGGCTGGGTAAGACGCTGTGGCCTCTCCTCCTTACACTCTCTCAGCAATCACGTGATGGCGTCGGGGAACGATATTCTGTGCGCGATGAACCCACGTGCTCCCGCGCGGCGTGGCGATGAACCCGCGTGCCGTGCTGAGACAAGAGTTCGGGACAGCAATAGCAACTACAGTGAATTCATGGTGTGCTCCGCTTGCAAGGGCGCGTTAAAGGGACACTAAAGAGAAACAATGAATCGATTTAGATCGATAAATTGTGCTTGAGAACTCTAATGTCGCTAATTTCGCCATCATAGGTTTGTTAATAGAGAAGAAAATCAAGTTCAAAGTTTCATTTTTAAATTTCACGCCGAAATCTCCCCGCGTGACGTCACGGATTTTAAAGTGTATTTGTCGTGTTTTGGCGCCATGTGGCTCAACAAAATTACTTCAAACTTCGTATGTTAAGTCTATGGCCCCCTCAGAGGAAATGCACTTCATTTTTACCAGTTAGGAACTACGTAGTCCCTAGTAGGCACCGTCAAAAACATGTGACGTCATGGAATGATGCGGAAACTTCAAGGGGGCGTCGCCACCCACATTTTGTTTTTGCGCGTCTTGTCGCTTATTAAGTGTCTTCTAGCAGCAGCGTGGTTTTTTGATATCGTGAAAGAGTACTTTGCTAATATGAGAAAAAATCGTTTTGCTATTAGTGTCCCTTCAACATCGGGCAAGGTGCGTGATGAACGGAAATTATGTCGACCCGGCCTGCCTCGCATCCCCACATGGTTCCCTTTAGTGGGAGATGGTGTAATTCTTTTTCCTGTAGGAGACGCGTTACGTTACAGAACTGAGCGTTATAACGCTCAGCTGTATAGAGCCTTCCGTAGAGCGTTATAGAGCATTTCATACAGCGTCTATGGTAGGAAACATTATTTGACACCTTGAACCTTACAAATAAAAGACCGGTGTCTAAGCGAAGGCGAAGAAGTTCTGAACGCTGCAGCGCCAAGCAAGCAAGTCTATCTGAGGAACAACCAACAACAACGTGTATTCTGTGGTGTCATAGCATGCCGTGTGTCTTTCTTTTTTTTTTCAGAGTTTATTCAATTCGACTGCGATATACTGCCGTCTTTCATAGAGCTGCTGTGGTAAGAAACATTAAGGGACACTTGAAACTTACGAAAAAAAAGAGATTCAGTGTCTAATCGAAGGCGAAGAAGTTTGAACGCTGCAGCCATCTTCATTACTTGTCGAGTCGCTGTTATCGGACCTTCCAGTTCCCTGCGTGTTAGTCCCCAAAACCGTGTTCGCTGAAGCTATAACTAGATTTCGACGACATTTTTTCCAAAAAATGCTTAATTGATTCCAATGCGTTTTCGAAGCTGTGCCTCAAGATCACCTCGATCAATTTCCTGCTCACCTTGTAATTTCTACGGACGCAACGCAAAATCTTCAGAAGGCCGGAGTGGGCATCTTCTCGCATCAGCTGAATTGGTATTTGCTCTCCGACTCCCCAACTTCACCCCAATATTTCTTGCAGAATTTATGGCAATCACATTGGCTGTTATAAAACTAAATTCTCAAAAATCGCAAGCTGTCATTATTACAGATGCCTTGTCGGTTTGTACGCTTTTAACGTCCGCAAGACAATCACATCTACTGAGGATTTTCGAGCCTTGTACCATGTAGCATATCGAAGTTCGGTTGCTATGAGTCCCCGGGCATGCTGGAATCTTTCTAAATAAAGCAGCTGACTCACTCGCTACGGCGTGTTTAGATGGTCCGGTGTAGTGGCACTCTTTTTGTAGCACTCTTTCTTTCTTTCATTACAGGATAGAGATTCAAATGTCTGTTTTTTTTTAAACACTGAAACAACTCTCATACAATCAGAGGAGTACCGGCACTTACAGTTCCCATGGAAACACCAAATGCCTTTCACGTGAATGCGAGGTGACCCTCACAAGCTTTCGAAGTAGAGTTCCCCGGTTAAATTATTACCTCACAAATCCGCTCCTCATTTAACTAATCTCTGTGCAGTTTGCAATGAACCGGAAATGCTAGATCACTTTTTGCTATCATGCCGCCGTTTCGCCTCACTGCGTAGAATGTTTCTTGAAATGCCGAATGCTAGGCTGGGTTACCATTTACTACTTCTAGCGTTGCGTTTGGAGCCGATCAGTTTGGGGCAAGCCGCACTGCTATTATGACTGCGCTACGCAATTTCATTCAAGCAACCGGAAGATTACGCTGCTTGTGCTACCGACCACTGAAACCAACATTTTTTCCCTTTTATTGTTTTCTTTTTTTTTTCAATTTATCCTACGCTTTTGAGGTATTAAATCTTTCACTTTTTATTTACATCGCGTTTCGTTCTCTTCTTTTTCAGTTTCACAGAGTTACATTTCCTTGTAACTGCCAGTGAGGCCAATCCCTCGGGGGTATGAGCTAGCATCCTTTAGGCGACCAAAACAAAAAGACAAAATATGGCGTCAAAACATGGAGTGTTCGCACTGTTACGATGTAAGGACAGTGTTCACACACGCGTTAGATCGAAGCCTCGTGAACTGAAGTTTGTTTTTGACGGAAGCCAGTACGTGATGCACGTGAGATTTTTCTTGGGTGTGCGCCCGCAGTGCGCGCTCGCACATGTGTCCCACCGTGCTTGCCTTCACGCCCCGCGTATGTGAATACTTAGCGCGCACAACCAGTAGTGCATGGTGCTTGTTATTTTGCGGCGAACGACGCGCTTTACTATAAAGGATTTTGCGCTGCGAAGCGGTCTGAACGAATGCTATGGCTTCATGCAACGGCTTACGTTTAAGCCAGGAAAGTACGCAGATGTGTTTCCAAGTTAGGCTGTTTCGAAAGGGTCAGTGCAAGCCAATATCCCACAGAGCTAGCGATAGTTACCGCGGCCGGCGCAGGTTGCCGCGACGTGCCCGCGCGCTCGCTCGCGATCTCGCTGAAGGTAAGCCGCGAGTTCGAAGAGAAAAAAAAAAGTGCTCAATGTCATGCGCGCGCAGACGAACTAGCATTCAATAAAGAAACAGTAAACACCACTAATGTTTTCACTTGCCTGCTGTTACATCGCTAGTCGATCCCTGTGCTGTGGCGCAAGTGAAGTAGGCACAGGTGACAAGCTGGTAGAATGGGCGTTTATTTTCGGTGTGCGTTGCAATATAAAGGCAGAAAGGAAAGAGAGAAAGGGAAACAAGGTAAGCGAAAAAGAGCTTTGGCTATAGCTGAGCAGAACTGATAAGGGTTACACTTCAGTTACACACCAACAAATATCTTTCAGGATGTTCTTTTTTTCTTTGCACAAATTCAACTGCCGCACGATTCAGGCCGATTTCCCGTAGTGGGTTGAGCCATTCCTCTAGGAACCAACCAACCAGCGGACGTAGCTTCTTGCTCCTTGTCCCCCCCCCCCCCTCTGCGTTATTTTCAGCACGCTCGGTACGAAAGGAGAGAGAAAGCGCTTAAAGCGTGCGACAAACCCTTGTAAAGGGCGAGACAGACGGTACGATTTTTCATGCGATGCGACGTCCGACACGGTGGTGGGGAGAGGGAATGGTGGCTGTCCGATTGCTATGAAAGGTCACCGTTCCGGTTTCCCCACGCCGTGTCGGAACGTCGCATCGCACGGAAAATCGTACCGTCTGTCTCGGCCTGACTCCGCTCGTATTGACGGCTTCAAAAATGTTTGCGGCAGTTGATTCGTAAGGCAATAAACTCCTTTAATGAAGCCATTCGATGATTGCTTGGAAAAGTGTTGCAAGGCCCTTTTAAATTGTAGGCACGCGGGGTTCTCTCTCTCTCTTTTGCATTTCGTCTCCATCAAATTGCGCTCGCCGTGGCCGGGGGTCCAACTCGTGTCGTCGAGTAGCAGTTGGCAGCACCTTAGCCGCTATAACCTACCACGACGAGTGAAAAACTTTACTGTGACTCATTTGGTATGCAGCAATGATGTGATGATTCTCCTGGTGATTGGCACCTACCCACACGGGGAGATCGGCCAAGATTGCGGCGGATAGTATGGTCTTAATTTTTCAAATCCTACTAGAGCTTATGGCATCCGTAGGAAAGAAAAGTTATTCCTAATCAATCTATAATTTTATATTGCTCAGCGGAAAACTTGCTCGTCATGTAGCATGGCACGCCTTCACCGTGCTCATCATCCGTGACAAAGCGTGGGATTTGCCACTTGGGACCACTGCGGTCCACGTGAACCACTGCGGATTGGTACTTAGTCCACAGCATTTGCGAAACCTGCGGTTAATTGGGTTCCGGGGCATAAAGGAGTAGTAGAATGAAGGTGCGGACACTTGGCAAAGGCTTCCCTTGCAGGCCCAGTACTTGATCTCCTTCCAGTTACGGCATTCGTCGCTGCTGCGGCCAGATTTTAGAAGCACGCTTTATCATGCTTACTCCAAGTCTCGCTTCATCACCGGATTTCAGCACCTTCAGTTTCCTTGGAGCAGAAAATGGTGTAAAACAAGGCAGACAGAAGTAGCAATGACAAGATTGCGATGTAGAATCCATGCACAGATGGTCTGGCGTTCTCTCCTACGTTCCTTTGCAATGAGATAGAAACAATAAAACATTCTCTTGGACTGCCGACGTTTTCTCTCTCAGAAAACGAACTATTGAAATTGGTAATGCGGCAACTTGCTCTACCAGTTACTTCTACTGTACTGCTGTCATTTGGGGCTCTGTTTGGGGCACTCGGACGGGAAATACATGCAGTGCTTAGAGAGATTCTATGCGAATCAAATCGTCTTATTCGACACATCAACCGCTAATAATTTTAAATTTTGTCAAATGACATAATGATTTTTGGTCATTGCGAGGTTATGAACATGGTCTAGGCTAAAATTGGTATTCATTAAAATAACTCTTGATTCTAATGGACTCTGTAACCTCTATTAAAACTTAAAAATTTCAGACTATATGATCCGCCCGATCTTGGCGATCCTCATGAGTGGGTAGGTGCCAATCATCCCAGGAGCATCATCATCATCATTTGTCACTTCCTTGTCGCACGAGCAAACGAAGAAGAAAAAGAAGCACTCAAGGGAGCCAACGATCGCAGCAATTTTTTCCGCAGAACTGATGTTGTTACCTTTGTGCAGAACGTTCTCCAGATTTAGTTTCTTGCAAGAAACTGGCTTTCTACAGAAAAAAGTTTCAATCTAAATAACTACCATTGCTTTCGTTGGATCGCCCTTCTTGTCGAGGGGGCTTAGGTGTTTTATCTCTAAAAACATCTGTCATAAGCGAAGATTACCACCATTCCATCTCTACAGAAAGTGACATATGGCAGTAGACGTAAATATTCCTGGCTGGACAGCGTTTTCCATAGTCAATGTATTTTCCTGCAGGCGTTACGAGTACTAATTCTCTGGATTCCGCATAGCAGCATGCGCAGAAAGAAACATAATATAGAAGGAGATTTTAACTCTCACCACATATCGTGGGG